>NW_020327530.1:0-30329 GCF_001858045.2 Oreochromis niloticus
AATCCAAACATGCAATGCTTGCACATACATGTGATTATGCGCAGAGGGTCACCCTACCAGCCAACCTCAGATCTCTACGCAGGCACACATGAATCACGTACATTAACATCCAGAATAACCTCCCAAAAATCAACCAAATTCCAAGAAATCCAAACATGGCAATGCTGCACATACATGTGATTATGCGCAGAGGTCCACCCTACCAGCCAACCTCAGATCTCTACGCAGGCACACATGAATGCACGTACATTTCCAGAAATAACCTCCCAAAAATCAACCAAATTCCAAGAAATCCAAACATGGCAATGCTTGCACATACATGTGATTATGCGCAGAGGTCCACCCTACCAGCCAACCTCAGATCTCTACGCAGCATACATGAATGCACGTACATTACCATCCAGAAATAACCTCCCAAAAATCAACCAAATTCCAAGAAATCCAAACATGGCAATGCTTGCACATACATGTGATTATGCGCAGAGGTCCACCCTACCAGCCAACCTCAGATCTCTACGCAGGCACACATGAATGCACGTACATTTCCAGAAATAACCTCCCAAAAATCAACCAAATTCCAAGAAATCCAAACATGGCAATGCTTGCACATACATGTGATTATGCGCAGAGGTCCACCCTACCAGCCAACCTCAGATCTCTACGCAGGCACACATGAATGCACGTACATTTCCAGAAATAACCTCCCAAAAATCAACCAAATTCCAAGAAATCCAAACATGGCAATGCTTGCACATACATGTGATTATGCGCAGAGGTCCACCCTACCAGCCAACCTCAGATCTCTACGCAGGCACACATGAATGCACGTACATTTCCAGAAATAACCTCCCAAAAATCAACCAAATTCCAAGAAATCCAAACATGGCAATGCTTGCACATACATGTGATTATGCGCAGAGGTCCACCCTACCAGCCAACCTCAGATCTCTACGCAGGCACACATGAATGCACGTACATTTCCAGAAATAACCTCCCAAAAATCAACCAAATTCCAAGAAATCCAAACATGGCAATGCTTGCACATACATGTGATTATGCGCAGAGGTCCACCCTACCAGCCAACCTCAGATCTCTACGCAGGCACACATGAATGCACGTACATTTCCAGAAATAACCTCCCAAAAATCAACCAAATTCCAAGAAATCCAAACATGGCAATGCTTGCACATACATGTGATTATGCGCAGAGGTCCACCCTACCAGCCAACCTCAGATCTCTACGCAGGCACACATGAATGCACGTACATTTCCAGAAATAACCTCCCAAAAATCAACCAAATTCCAAGAAATCCAAACATGGCAATGCTTGCACATACATGTGATTATGCGCAGAGGTCCACCCTACCAGCCAACCTCAGATCTCTACGCAGGCACACATGAATGCACGTACATTTCCAGAAATAACCTCCCAAAAATCAACCAAATTCCAAGAAATCCAAACATGGCAATGCTTGCACATACATGTGATTATGCGCAGAGGTCCACCCTACCAGCCAACCTCAGATCTCTACCAGCACACATGAATGCACGTACATTTCCAGAAATAACCTCCCAAAAATCAACCAAATTCCAAGAAATCCAAACATGGCAATGCTTGCACATACATGTGATTATGCGCAGAGGTCCACCCTACCAGCCAACCTCAGATCTCTACGCAGGCACACATGAATGCACGTACATTTCCAGAAATAACCTCCCAAAAATCAACCAAATTCCAAGAAATCCAAACATGGCAATGCTTGCACATACATGTGATTATGCGCAGAGGTCCACCCTACCAGCCAACCTCAGATCTCTACGCAGGCACACATGAATGCACGTACATTTCCAGAAATAACCTCCCAAAATCAACCAAATTCCAAGAAATCCAAACATGGCAATGCTTGCACATACATGTGATTATGCGCAGAGGTCCACCCTACCAGCCAACCTCAGATCTCTACGCAGGCACACATGAATGCACGTACATTTCCAGAAATAACCTCCCAAAAATCAACCAAATTCCAAGAAATCCAAACATGGCAATGCTTGCACATACATGTGATTATGCGCAGAGGTCCACCCTACCAGCCAACCTCAGATCTCTACGCAGGCACACATGAATGCACGTACATTTCCAGAAATAACCTCCCAAAAATCAACCAAATTCCAAGAAATCCAAACATGGCAATGCTTGCACATACATGTGATTATGCGCAGAGGTCCACCCTACCAGCCAACCTCAGATCTCTACGCAGGCACACATGAATGCACGTACATTTCCAGAAATAACCTCCCAAAATCAACCAAATTCCAAGAAATCCAAACATGGCAATGCTTGCACATACATGTGATTATGCGCAGAGGTCCACCCTACCAGCCAACCTCAGATCTCTACGCAGGCACACATGAATGCACGTACATTTCCAGAAATAACCTCCCAAAAATCAACCAAATTCCAAGAAATCCAAACATGGCAATGCTTGCACATACATGTGATTATGCGCAGAGGTCCACCCTACCAGCCAACCTCAGATCTCTACGCAGGCACACATGAATGCACGTACATTTCCAGAAATAACCTCCCAAAATCAACCAAATTCCAAGAAATCCAAACATGGCAATGCTTGCACATACATGTGATTATGCGCAGAGGTCCACCCTACCAGCCAACCTCAGATCTCTACGCAGGCACACATGAATGCACGTACATTTCCAGAAATAACCTCCCAAAAATCAACCAAATTCCAAGAAATCCAAACATGGCAATGCTTGCACATACATGTGATTATGCGCAGAGGTCCACCCTACCAGCCAACCTCAGATCTCTACGCAGGCACACATGAATGCACGTACATTTCCAGAAATAACCTCCCAAAAATCAACCAAATTCCAAGAAATCCAAACATGGCAATGCTTGCACATACATGTGATTATGCGCAGAGGTCCACCCTACCAGCCAACCTCAGATCTCTACGCAGGCACACATGAATGCACGTACATTTCCAGAAATAACCTCCCAAAAATCAACCAAATTCCAAGAAATCCAAACATGGCAATGCTTGCACATACATGTGATTATGCGCAGAGGTCCACCCTACCAGCCAACCTCAGATCTCTACGCAGGCACACATGAATGCACGTACATTTCCAGAAATAACCTCCCAAAAATCAACCAAATTCCAAGAAATCCAAACATGGCAATGCTTGCACATACATGTGATTATGCGCAGAGGTCCACCCTACCAGCCAACCTCAGATCTCTACGCAGGCACACATGAATGCACGTACATTTCCAGAAATAACCTCCCAAAAATCAACCAAATTCCAAGAAATCCAAACATGGCAATGCTTGCACATACATGTGATTATGCGCAGAGGTCCACCCTACCAGCCAACCTCAGATCTCTACGCAGGCACACATGAATGCACGTACATTTCCAGAAATAACCTCCCAAAATCAACCAAATTCCAAGAAATCCAAACATGGCAATGCTTGCACATACATGTGATTATGCGCAGAGGTCCACCCTACCAGCCAACCTCAGATCTCTACGCAGGCACACATGAATGCACGTACATTTCCAGAAATAACCTCCCAAAAATCAACCAAATTCCAAGAAATCCAAACATGGCAATGCTTGCACATACATGTGATTATGCGCAGAGGTCCACCCTACCAGCCAACCTCAGATCTCTACGCAGGCACACATGAATGCACGTACATTTCCAGAAATAACCTCCCAAAAATCAACCAAATTCCAAGAAATCCAAACATGGCAATGCTTGCACATACATGTGATTATGCGCAGAGGTCCACCCTACCAGCCAACCTCAGATCTCTACGCAGGCACACATGAATGCACGTACATTTCCAGAAATAACCTCCCAAAAATCAACCAAATTCCAAGAAATCCAAACATGGCAATGCTTGCACATACATGTGATTATGCGCAGAGGTCCACCCTACCAGCCAACCTCAGATCTCTACGCAGGCACACATGAATGCACGTACATTTCCAGAAATAACCTCCCAAAAATCAACCAAATTCCAAGAAATCCAAACATGGCAATGCTTGCACATACATGTGATTATGCGCAGAGGTCCACCCTACCAGCCAACCTCAGATCTCTACGCAGGCACACATGAATGCACGTACATTTCCAGAAATAACCTCCCAAAAATCAACCAAATTCCAAGAAATCCAAACATGGCAATGCTTGCACATACATGTGATTATGCGCAGAGGTCCACCCTACCAGCCAACCTCAGATCTCTACGCAGGCACACATGAATGCACGTACATTTCCAGAAATAACCTCCCAAAAATCAACCAAATTCCAAGAAATCCAAACATGGCAATGCTTGCACATACATGTGATTATGCGCAGAGGTCCACCCTACCAGCCAACCTCAGATCTCTACGCAGGCACACATGAATGCACGTACATTTCCAGAAATAACCTCCCAAAAATCAACCAAATTCCAAGAAATCCAAACATGGCAATGCTTGCACATACATGTGATTATGCGCAGAGGTCCACCCTACCAGCCAACCTCAGATCTCTACGCAGGCACACATGAATGCACGTACATTTCCAGAAATAACCTCCCAAAAATCAACCAAATTCCAAGAAATCCAAACATGGCAATGCTTGCACATACATGTGATTATGCGCAGAGGTCCACCCTACCAGCCAACCTCAGATCTCTACGCAGGCACACATGAATGCACGTACATTTCCAGAAATAACCTCCCAAAAATCAACCAAATTCCAAGAAATCCAAACATGGCAATGCTTGCACATACATGTGATTATGCGCAGAGGTCCACCCTACCAGCCAACCTCAGATCTCTACGCAGGCACACATGAATGCACGTACATTTCCAGAAATAACCTCCCAAAAATCAACCAAATTCCAAGAAATCCAAACATGGCAATGCTTGCACATACATGTGATTATGCGCAGAGGTCCACCCTACCAGCCAACCTCAGATCTCTACGCAGGCACACATGAATGCACGTACATTTCCAGAAATAACCTCCCAAAAATCAACCAAATTCCAAGAAATCCAAACATGGCAATGCTTGCACATACATGTGATTATGCGCAGAGGTCCACCCTACCAGCCAACCTCAGATCTCTACGCAGGCACACATGAATGCACGTACATTTCCAGAAATAACCTCCCAAAAATCAACCAAATTCCAAGAAATCCAAACATGGCAATGCTTGCACATACATGTGATTATGCGCAGAGGTCCACCCTACCAGCCAACCTCAGATCTCTACGCAGGCACACATGAATGCACGTACATTTCCAGAAATAACCTCCCAAAAATCAACCAAATTCCAAGAAATCCAAACATGGCAATGCTTGCACATACATGTGATTATGCGCAGAGGTCCACCCTACCAGCCAACCTCAGATCTCTACGCAGGCACACATGAATGCACGTACATTTCCAGAAATAACCTCCCAAAAATCAACCAAATTCCAAGAAATCCAAACATGGCAATGCTTGCACATACATGTGATTATGCGCAGAGGTCCACCCTACCAGCCAACCTCAGATCTCTACGCAGGCACACATGAATGCACGTACATTTCCAGAAATAACCTCCCAAAAATCAACCAAATTCCAAGAAATCCAAACATGGCAATGCTTGCACATACATGTGATTATGCGCAGAGGTCCACCCTACCAGCCAACCTCAGATCTCTACGCAGGCACACATGAATGCACGTACATTTCCAGAAATAACCTCCCAAAAATCAACCAAATTCCAAGAAATCCAAACATGGCAATGCTTGCACATACATGTGATTATGCGCAGAGGTCCACCCTACCAGCCAACCTCAGATCTCTACGCAGGCACACATGAATGCACGTACATTTCCAGAAATAACCTCCCAAAAATCAACCAAATTCCAAGAAATCCAAACATGGCAATGCTTGCACATACATGTGATTATGCGCAGAGGTCCACCCTACCAGCCAACCTCAGATCTCTACGCAGGCACACATGAATGCACGTACATTTCCAGAAATAACCTCCCAAAAATCAACCAAATTCCAAGAAATCCAAACATGGCAATGCTTGCACATACATGTGATTATGCGCAGAGGTCCACCCTACCAGCCAACCTCAGATCTCTACGCAGGCACACATGAATGCACGTACATTTCCAGAAATAACCTCCCAAAAATCAACCAAATTCCAAGAAATCCAAACATGGCAATGCTTGCACATACATGTGATTATGCGCAGAGGTCCACCCTACCAGCCAACCTCAGATCTCTACGCAGGCACACATGAATGCACGTACATTTCCAGAAATAACCTCCCAAAAATCAACCAAATTCCAAGAAATCCAAACATGGCAATGCTTGCACATACATGTGATTATGCGCAGAGGTCCACCCTACCAGCCAACCTCAGATCTCTACGCAGGCACACATGAATGCACGTACATTTCCAGAAATAACCTCCCAAAAATCAACCAAATTCCAAGAAATCCAAACATGGCAATGCTTGCACATACATGTGATTATGCGCAGAGGTCCACCCTACCAGCCAACCTCAGATCTCTACGCAGGCACACATGAATGCACGTACATTTCCAGAAATAACCTCCCAAAAATCAACCAAATTCCAAGAAATCCAAACATGGCAATGCTTGCACATACATGTGATTATGCGCAGAGGTCCACCCTACCAGCCAACCTCAGATCTCTACGCAGGCACACATGAATGCACGTACATTTCCAGAAATAACCTCCCAAAAATCAACCAAATTCCAAGAAATCCAAACATGGCAATGCTTGCACATACATGTGATTATGCGCAGAGGTCCACCCTACCAGCCAACCTCAGATCTCTACGCAGGCACACATGAATGCACGTACATTTCCAGAAATAACCTCCCAAAAATCAACCAAATTCCAAGAAATCCAAACATGGCAATGCTTGCACATACATGTGATTATGCGCAGAGGTCCACCCTACCAGCCAACCTCAGATCTCTACGCAGGCACACATGAATGCACGTACATTTCCAGAAATAACCTCCCAAAAATCAACCAAATTCCAAGAAATCCAAACATGGCAATGCTTGCACATACATGTGATTATGCGCAGAGGTCCACCCTACCAGCCAACCTCAGATCTCTACGCAGGCACACATGAATGCACGTACATTTCCAGAAATAACCTCCCAAAAATCAACCAAATTCCAAGAAATCCAAACATGGCAATGCTTGCACATACATGTGATTATGCGCAGAGGTCCACCCTACCAGCCAACCTCAGATCTCTACGCAGGCACACATGAATGCACGTACATTTCCAGAAATAACCTCCCAAAAATCAACCAAATTCCAAGAAATCCAAACATGGCAATGCTTGCACATACATGTGATTATGCGCAGAGGTCCACCCTACCAGCCAACCTCAGATCTCTACGCAGGCACACATGAATGCACGTACATTTCCAGAAATAACCTCCCAAAAATCAACCAAATTCCAAGAAATCCAAACATGGCAATGCTTGCACATACATGTGATTATGCGCAGAGGTCCACCCTACCAGCCAACCTCAGATCTCTACGCAGGCACACATGAATGCACGTACATTTCCAGAAATAACCTCCCAAAAATCAACCAAATTCCAAGAAATCCAAACATGGCAATGCTTGCACATACATGTGATTATGCGCAGAGGTCCACCCTACCAGCCAACCTCAGATCTCTACGCAGGCACACATGAATGCACGTACATTTCCAGAAATAACCTCCCAAAAATCAACCAAATTCCAAGAAATCCAAACATGGCAATGCTTGCACATACATGTGATTATGCGCAGAGGTCCACCCTACCAGCCAACCTCAGATCTCTACGCAGGCACACATGAATGCACGTACATTTCCAGAAATAACCTCCCAAAAATCAACCAAATTCCAAGAAATCCAAACATGGCAATGCTTGCACATACATGTGATTATGCGCAGAGGTCCACCCTACCAGCCAACCTCAGATCTCTACGCAGGCACACATGAATGCACGTACATTTCCAGAAATAACCTCCCAAAAATCAACCAAATTCCAAGAAATCCAAACATGGCAATGCTTGCACATACATGTGATTATGCGCAGAGGTCCACCCTACCAGCCAACCTCAGATCTCTACGCAGGCACACATGAATGCACGTACATTTCCAGAAATAACCTCCCAAAAATCAACCAAATTCCAAGAAATCCAAACATGGCAATGCTTGCACATACATGTGATTATGCGCAGAGGTCCACCCTACCAGCCAACCTCAGATCTCTACGCAGGCACACATGAATGCACGTACATTTCCAGAAATAACCTCCCAAAAATCAACCAAATTCCAAGAAATCCAAACATGGCAATGCTTGCACATACATGTGATTATGCGCAGAGGTCCACCCTACCAGCCAACCTCAGATCTCTACGCAGGCACACATGAATGCACGTACATTTCCAGAAATAACCTCCCAAAAATCAACCAAATTCCAAGAAATCCAAACATGGCAATGCTTGCACATACATGTGATTATGCGCAGAGGTCCACCCTACCAGCCAACCTCAGATCTCTACGCAGGCACACATGAATGCACGTACATTTCCAGAAATAACCTCCCAAAAATCAACCAAATTCCAAGAAATCCAAACATGGCAATGCTTGCACATACATGTGATTATGCGCAGAGGTCCACCCTACCAGCCAACCTCAGATCTCTACGCAGGCACACATGAATGCACGTACATTTCCAGAAATAACCTCCCAAAATCAACCAAATTCCAAGAAATCCAAACATGGCAATGCTTGCACATACATGTGATTATGCGCAGAGGTCCACCCTACCAGCCAACCTCAGATCTCTACGCAGGCACACATGAATGCACGTACATTTCCAGAAATAACCTCCCAAAAATCAACCAAATTCCAAGAAATCCAAACATGGCAATGCTTGCACATACATGTGATTATGCGCAGAGGTCCACCCTACCAGCCAACCTCAGATCTCTACGCAGGCACACATGAATGCACGTACATTTCCAGAAATAACCTCCCAAAATCAACCAAATTCCAAGAAATCCAAACATGGCAATGCTTGCACATACATGTGATTATGCGCAGAGGTCCACCCTACCAGCCAACCTCAGATCTCTACGCAGGCACACATGAATGCACGTACATTTCCAGAAATAACCTCCCAAAAATCAACCAAATTCCAAGAAATCCAAACATGGCAATGCTTGCACATACATGTGATTATGCGCAGAGGTCCACCCTACCAGCCAACCTCAGATCTCTACGCAGGCACACATGAATGCACGTACATTTCCAGAAATAACCTCCCAAAAATCAACCAAATTCCAAGAAATCCAAACATGGCAATGCTTGCACATACATGTGATTATGCGCAGAGGTCCACCCTACCAGCCAACCTCAGATCTCTACGCAGGCACACATGAATGCACGTACATTTCCAGAAATAACCTCCCAAAAATCAACCAAATTCCAAGAAATCCAAACATGGCAATGCTTGCACATACATGTGATTATGCGCAGAGGTCCACCCTACCAGCCAACCTCAGATCTCTACGCAGGCACACATGAATGCACGTACATTTCCAGAAATAACCTCCCAAAAATCAACCAAATTCCAAGAAATCCAAACATGGCAATGCTTGCACATACATGTGATTATGCGCAGAGGTCCACCCTACCAGCCAACCTCAGATCTCTACGCAGGCACACATGAATGCACGTACATTTCCAGAAATAACCTCCCAAAATCAACCAAATTCCAAGAAATCCAAACATGGCAATGCTTGCACATACATGTGATTATGCGCAGAGGTCCACCCTACCAGCCAACCTCAGATCTCTACGCAGGCACACATGAATGCACGTACATTTCCAGAAATAACCTCCCAAAAATCAACCAAATTCCAAGAAATCCAAACATGGCAATGCTTGCACATACATGTGATTATGCGCAGAGGTCCACCCTACCAGCCAACCTCAGATCTCTACGCAGGCACACATGAATGCACGTACATTCATCCAGAAATAACCTCCCAAAATCAACCAAATTCCAAGAATCCAAACATGGCAATGCTTGCACATACATGTGATTATGCGCAGAGGTCCACCCTACCAGCCAACCTCAGATCTCTACGCAGGCACACATGAATGCACGTACATTTCCAGAAATAACCTCCCAAAAATCAACCAAATTCCAAGAAATCCAAACATGGCAATGCTTGCACATACATGTGATTATGCGCAGAGGTCCACCCTACCAGCCAACCTCAGATCTCTACGCAGGCACACATGAATGCACGTACATTTCCAGAAATAACCTCCCAAAAATCAACCAAATTCCAAGAAATCCAAACATGGCAATGCTTGCACATACATGTGATTATGCGCAGAGGTCCACCCTACCAGCCAACCTCAGATCTCTACGCAGGCACACATGAATGCACGTACATTTCCAGAAATAACCTCCCAAAAATCAACCAAATTCCAAGAAATCCAAACATGGCAATGCTTGCACATACATGTGATTATGCGCAGAGGTCCACCCTACCAGCCAACCTCAGATCTCTACGCAGGCACACATGAATGCACGTACATTTCCAGAAATAACCTCCCAAAAATCAACCAAATTCCAAGAAATCCAAACATGGCAATGCTTGCACATACATGTGATTATGCGCAGAGGTCCACCCTACCAGCCAACCTCAGATCTCTACGCAGGCACACATGAATGCACGTACATTTCCAGAAATAACCTCCCAAAAATCAACCAAATTCCAAGAAATCCAAACATGGCAATGCTTGCACATACATGTGATTATGCGCAGAGGTCCACCCTACCAGCCAACCTCAGATCTCTACGCAGGCACACATGAATGCACGTACATTTCCAGAAATAACCTCCCAAAATCAACCAAATTCCAAGAAATCCAAACATGGCAATGCTTGCACATACATGTGATTATGCGCAGAGGTCCACCCTACCAGCCAACCTCAGATCTCTACGCAGGCACACATGAATGCACGTACATTTCCAGAAATAACCTCCCAAAAATCAACCAAATTCCAAGAAATCCAAACATGGCAATGCTTGCACATACATGTGATTATGCGCAGAGGTCCACCCTACCAGCCAACCTCAGATCTCTACGCAGGCACACATGAATGCACGTACATTTCCAGAAATAACCTCCCAAAAATCAACCAAATTCCAAGAAATCCAAACATGGCAATGCTTGCACATACATGTGATTATGCGCAGAGGTCCACCCTACCAGCCAACCTCAGATCTCTACGCAGGCACACATGAATGCACGTACATTTCCAGAAATAACCTCCCAAAAATCAACCAAATTCCAAGAAATCCAAACATGCAATGCTTGCACATACATGTGATTATGCGCAGAGGTCCACCCTACCAGCCAACCTCAGATCTCTACGCAGGCACACATGAATGCACGTACATTTCCAGAAATAACCTCCCAAAAATCAACCAAATTCCAAGAAATCCAAACATGGCAATGCTTGCACATACATGTGATTATGCGCAGAGGTCCACCCTACCAGCCAACCTCAGATCTCTACGCAGGCACACATGAATGCACGTACATTTCCAGAAATAACCTCCCAAAAATCAACCAAATTCCAAGAAATCCAAACATGGCAATGCTTGCACATACATGTGATTATGCGCAGAGGTCCACCCTACCAGCCAACCTCAGATCTCTACGCAGGCACACATGAATGCACGTACATTTCCAGAAATAACCTCCCAAAATCAACCAAATTCCAAGAAATCCAAACATGGCAATGCTTGCACATACATGTGATTATGCGCAGAGGTCCACCCTACCAGCCAACCTCAGATCTCTACGCAGGCACACATGAATGCACGTACATTTCCAGAAATAACCTCCCAAAAATCAACCAAATTCCAAGAAATCCAAACATGGCAATGCTTGCACATACATGTGATTATGCGCAGAGGTCCACCCTACCAGCCAACCTCAGATCTCTACGCAGGCACACATGAATGCACGTACATTTCCAGAAATAACCTCCCAAAAATCAACCAAATTCCAAGAAATCCAAACATGGCAATGCTTGCACATACATGTGATTATGCGCAGAGGTCCACCCTACCAGCCAACCTCAGATCTCTACGCAGGCACACATGAATGCACGTACATTTCCACATCCAGAAATAACCTCCCAAAAATCAACCAAATTCCAAGAAATCCAAACATGGCAATGCTTGCACATACATGTGATTATGCGCAGAGGTCCACCCTACCAGCCAACCTCAGATCTCTACGCAGGCACACATGAATGCACGTACATTTCCAGAAATAACCTCCCAAAATCAACCAAATTCAAGAAATCCAAACATGGCAATGCTTGCACATACATGTGATTATGCGCAGAGGTCCACCCTACCAGCCAACCTCAGATCTCTACGCAGGCACACATGAATGCACGTACATTTCCAGAAATAACCTCCCAAAAATCAACCAAATTCCAAGAAATCCAAACATGGCAATGCTTGCACATACATGTGATTATGCGCAGAGGTCCACCCTACCAGCCAACCTCAGATCTCTACGCAGGCACACATGAATGCACGTACATTTCCAGAAATAACCTCCCAAAATCAACCAAATTCCAAGAAATCCAAACATGGCAATGCTTGCACATACATGTGATTATGCGCAGAGGTCCACCCTACCAGCCAACCTCAGATCTCTACGCAGGCACACATGAATGCACGTACATTTACACACACCAGAAATAACCTCCCAAAAATCAACCAAATTCCAAGAAATCCAAACATGGCAATGCTTGCACATACATGTGATTATGCGCAGAGGTCCACCCTACCAGCCAACCTCAGATCTCTACGCAGGCACACATGAATGCACGTACATTTCCAGAAATAACCTCCCAAAAATCAACCAAATTCCAAGAAATCCAAACATGGCAATGCTTGCACATACATGTGATTATGCGCAGAGGTCCACCCTACCAGCCAACCTCAGATCTCTACGCAGGCACACATGAATGCACGTACATTTCCAGAAATAACCTCCCAAAATCAACCAAATTCCAAGAAATCCAAACATGGCAATGCTTGCACATACATGTGATTATGCGCAGAGGTCCACCCTACCAGCCAACCTCAGATCTCTACGCAGGCACACATGAATGCACGTACATTTTCCAGAAATAACCTCCCAAAATCAACCAAATTCCAAGAAATCCAAACATGGCAATGCTTGCACATACATGTGATTATGCGCAGAGGTCCACCCTACCAGCCAACCTCAGATCTCTACGCAGGCACACATGAATGCACGTACATTTCCAGAAATAACCTCCCAAAAATCAACCAAATTCCAAGAAATCCAAACATGGCAATGCTTGCACATACATGTGATTATGCGCAGAGGTCCACCCTACCAGCCAACCTCAGATCTCTACGCAGGCACACATGAATGCACGTACATTTCCAGAAATAACCTCCCAAAAATCAACCAAATTCCAAGAAATCCAAACATGGCAATGCTTGCACATACATGTGATTATGCGCAGAGGTCCACCCTACCAGCCAACCTCAGATCTCTACGCAGGCACACATGAATGCACGTACATTTCCAGAAATAACCTCCCAAAAATCAACCAAATTCCAAGAAATCCAACATGGCAATGCTTGCACATACATGTGATTATGCGCAGAGGTCCACCCTACCAGCCAACCTCAGATCTCTACGCAGGCACACATGAATGCACGTACATTTCCAGAAATAACCTCCCAAAAATCAACCAAATTCCAAGAATCCATACATGTCAATGCTGCACATACATGTGATTATGCGCAGAGGTCCACCCTACCAGCCAACCTCAGATCTCTACGCAGGCACACATGAATGCACGTACATTTCCAGAAATAACCTCCCAAAAATCAACCAATTCCAAGAAATCCAAACATGCAATGCTTGCACATACATGTGATTATGCGCAGAGGTCCACCCTACCAGCCAACCTCAGATCTCTACGCAGCACACATGAATGCACGTACATTTACACCAGAAATAACCTCCCAAAAATCAACCAAATTCCAAGAATCCAACATGGCAATGCTTGCACATACATGTGATTATGCGCAGAGGTCCACCCTACCAGCCAACCTCAGATCTCTACGCAGGCACACATGAATGCACGTACATTTCCAGAAATAACCTCCCAAAAATCAACCAAATTCAAGAAATCCAAACATGCAATGCTTGCACATACATGTGATTATGCGCAGAGGTCCACCCTACCAGCCAACCTCAGATCTCTACGCAGGCACACTGAATGCACGTACATTTCCAGAAATAACCTCCCAAAAATCAACCAAATTCCAAGAAATCCAAACATGGCAATGCTTGCACATACATGTGATTATGCGCAGAGGTCCACCCTACCAGCCAACCTCAGATCTCTACGCAGGCACACATGAATGCACGTACATTTCCAGAAATAACCTCCCAAAAATCAACCAAATTCCAAGAAATCCAAACATGGCAATGCTTGCACATACATGTGATTATGCGCAGAGGTCCACCCTACCAGCCAACCTCAGATCTCTACGCAGGCACACATGAATGCACGTACATTTCCAGAAATAACCTCCCAAAAATCAACCAAATTCCAAGAAATCCAAACATGGCAATGCTTGCACATACATGTGATTATGCGCAGAGGTCCACCCTACCAGCCAACCTCAGATCTCTACGCAGGCACACATGAATGCACGTACATTTCCAGAAATAACCTCCCAAAAATCAACCAAATTCCAAGAAATCCAAACATGGCAATGCTTGCACATACATGTGATTATGCGCAGAGGTCCACCCTACCAGCCAACCTCAGATCTCTACGCAGGCACACATGAATGCACGTACATTTCCAGAAATAACCTCCCAAAAATCAACCAAATTCCAAGAAATCCAAACATGGCAATGCTTGCACATACATGTGATTATGCGCAGAGGTCCACCCTACCAGCCAACCTCAGATCTCTACGCAGGCACACATGAATGCACGTACATTTCCAGAAATAACCTCCCAAAAATCAACCAAATTCCAAGAAATCCAAACATGGCAATGCTTGCACATACATGTGATTATGCGCAGAGGTCCACCCTACCAGCCAACCTCAGATCTCTACGCAGGCACACATGAATGCACGTACATTTCCAGAAATAACCTCCCAAAAATCAACCAAATTCCAAGAAATCCAAACATGGCAATGCTTGCACATACATGTGATTATGCGCAGAGGTCCACCCTACCAGCCAACCTCAGATCTCTACGCAGGCACACATGAATGCACGTACATTTCCAGAAATAACCTCCCAAAAATCAACCAAATTCCAAGAAATCCAAACATGGCAATGCTTGCACATACATGTGATTATGCGCAGAGGTCCACCCTACCAGCCAACCTCAGATCTCTACGCAGGCACACATGAATGCACGTACATTTCCAGAAATAACCTCCCAAAAATCAACCAAATTCCAAGAAATCCAAACATGGCAATGCTTGCACATACATGTGATTATGCGCAGAGGTCCACCCTACCAGCCAACCTCAGATCTCTACGCAGGCACACATGAATGCACGTACATTTCCAGAAATAACCTCCCAAAAATCAACCAAATTCCAAGAAATCCAAACATGGCAATGCTTGCACATACATGTGATTATGCGCAGAGGTCCACCCTACCAGCCAACCTCAGATCTCTACGCAGGCACACATGAATGCACGTACATTTCCAGAAATAACCTCCCAAAAATCAACCAAATTCCAAGAAATCCAAACATGGCAATGCTTGCACATACATGTGATTATGCGCAGAGGTCCACCCTACCAGCCAACCTCAGATCTCTACGCAGGCACACATGAATGCACGTACATTTCCAGAAATAACCTCCCAAAAATCAACCAAATTCCAAGAAATCCAAACATGGCAATGCTTGCACATACATGTGATTATGCGCAGAGGTCCACCCTACCAGCCAACCTCAGATCTCTACGCAGGCACACATGAATGCACGTACATTTCCAGAAATAACCTCCCAAAAATCAACCAAATTCCAAGAAATCCAAACATGGCAATGCTTGCACATACATGTGATTATGCGCAGAGGTCCACCCTACCAGCCAACCTCAGATCTCTACGCAGGCACACATGAATGCACGTACATTTCCAGAAATAACCTCCCAAAAATCAACCAAATTCCAAGAAATCCAAACATGGCAATGCTTGCACATACATGTGATTATGCGCAGAGGTCCACCCTACCAGCCAACCTCAGATCTCTACGCAGGCACACATGAATGCACGTACATTTCCAGAAATAACCTCCCAAAAATCAACCAAATTCCAAGAAATCCAAACATGGCAATGCTTGCACATACATGTGATTATGCGCAGAGGTCCACCCTACCAGCCAACCTCAGATCTCTACGCAGGCACACATGAATGCACGTACATTTCCAGAAATAACCTCCCAAAAATCAACCAAATTCCAAGAAATCCAAACATGGCAATGCTTGCACATACATGTGATTATGCGCAGAGGTCCACCCTACCAGCCAACCTCAGATCTCTACGCAGGCACACATGAATGCACGTACATTTCCAGAAATAACCTCCCAAAAATCAACCAAATTCCAAGAAATCCAAACATGGCAATGCTTGCACATACATGTGATTATGCGCAGAGGTCCACCCTACCAGCCAACCTCAGATCTCTACGCAGGCACACATGAATGCACGTACATTTCCAGAAATAACCTCCCAAAAATCAACCAAATTCCAAGAAATCCAAACATGGCAATGCTTGCACATACATGTGATTATGCGCAGAGGTCCACCCTACCAGCCAACCTCAGATCTCTACGCAGGCACACATGAATGCACGTACATTTCCAGAAATAACCTCCCAAAAATCAACCAAATTCCAAGAAATCCAAACATGGCAATGCTTGCACATACATGTGATTATGCGCAGAGGTCCACCCTACCAGCCAACCTCAGATCTCTACGCAGGCACACATGAATGCACGTACATTTCCAGAAATAACCTCCCAAAAATCAACCAAATTCCAAGAAATCCAAACATGGCAATGCTTGCACATACATGTGATTATGCGCAGAGGTCCACCCTACCAGCCAACCTCAGATCTCTACGCAGGCACACATGAATGCACGTACATTTCCAGAAATAACCTCCCAAAAATCAACCAAATTCCAAGAAATCCAAACATGGCAATGCTTGCACATACATGTGATTATGCGCAGAGGTCCACCCTACCAGCCAACCTCAGATCTCTACGCAGGCACACATGAATGCACGTACATTTCCAGAAATAACCTCCCAAAAATCAACCAAATTCCAAGAAATCCAAACATGGCAATGCTTGCACATACATGTGATTATGCGCAGAGGTCCACCCTACCAGCCAACCTCAGATCTCTACGCAGGCACACATGAATGCACGTACATTTCCAGAAATAACCTCCCAAAAATCAACCAAATTCCAAGAAATCCAAACATGGCAATGCTTGCACATACATGTGATTATGCGCAGAGGTCCACCCTACCAGCCAACCTCAGATCTCTACGCAGGCACACATGAATGCACGTACATTTCCAGAAATAACCTCCCAAAAATCAACCAAATTCCAAGAAATCCAAACATGGCAATGCTTGCACATACATGTGATTATGCGCAGAGGTCCACCCTACCAGCCAACCTCAGATCTCTACGCAGGCACACATGAATGCACGTACATTTCCAGAAATAACCTCCCAAAAATCAACCAAATTCCAAGAAATCCAAACATGGCAATGCTTGCACATACATGTGATTATGCGCAGAGGTCCACCCTACCAGCCAACCTCAGATCTCTACGCAGGCACACATGAATGCACGTACATTTCCAGAAATAACCTCCCAAAAATCAACCAAATTCCAAGAAATCCAAACATGGCAATGCTTGCACATACATGTGATTATGCGCAGAGGTCCACCCTACCAGCCAACCTCAGATCTCTACGCAGGCACACATGAATGCACGTACATTTCCAGAAATAACCTCCCAAAAATCAACCAAATTCCAAGAAATCCAAACATGGCAATGCTTGCACATACATGTGATTATGCGCAGAGGTCCACCCTACCAGCCAACCTCAGATCTCTACGCAGGCACACATGAATGCACGTACATTTCCAGAAATAACCTCCCAAAAATCAACCAAATTCCAAGAAATCCAAACATGGCAATGCTTGCACATACATGTGATTATGCGCAGAGGTCCACCCTACCAGCCAACCTCAGATCTCTACGCAGGCACACATGAATGCACGTACATTTCCAGAAATAACCTCCCAAAAATCAACCAAATTCCAAGAAATCCAAACATGGCAATGCTTGCACATACATGTGATTATGCGCAGAGGTCCACCCTACCAGCCAACCTCAGATCTCTACGCAGGCACACATGAATGCACGTACATTTCCAGAAATAACCTCCCAAAAATCAACCAAATTCCAAGAAATCCAAACATGGCAATGCTTGCACATACATGTGATTATGCGCAGAGGTCCACCCTACCAGCCAACCTCAGATCTCTACGCAGGCACACATGAATGCACGTACATTTCCAGAAATAACCTCCCAAAAATCAACCAAATTCCAAGAAATCCAAACATGGCAATGCTTGCACATACATGTGATTATGCGCAGAGGTCCACCCTACCAGCCAACCTCAGATCTCTACGCAGGCACACATGAATGCACGTACATTTCCAGAAATAACCTCCCAAAAATCAACCAAATTCCAAGAAATCCAAACATGGCAATGCTTGCACATACATGTGATTATGCGCAGAGGTCCACCCTACCAGCCAACCTCAGATCTCTACGCAGGCACACATGAATGCACGTACATTTCCAGAAATAACCTCCCAAAAATCAACCAAATTCCAAGAAATCCAAACATGGCAATGCTTGCACATACATGTGATTATGCGCAGAGGTCCACCCTACCAGCCAACCTCAGATCTCTACGCAGGCACACATGAATGCACGTACATTTCCAGAAATAACCTCCCAAAAATCAACCAAATTCCAAGAAATCCAAACATGGCAATGCTTGCACATACATGTGATTATGCGCAGAGGTCCACCCTACCAGCCAACCTCAGATCTCTACGCAGGCACACATGAATGCACGTACATTTCCAGAAATAACCTCCCAAAAATCAACCAAATTCCAAGAAATCCAAACATGGCAATGCTTGCACATACATGTGATTATGCGCAGAGGTCCACCCTACCAGCCAACCTCAGATCTCTACGCAGGCACACATGAATGCACGTACATTTCCAGAAATAACCTCCCAAAAATCAACCAAATTCCAAGAAATCCAAACATGGCAATGCTTGCACATACATGTGATTATGCGCAGAGGTCCACCCTACCAGCCAACCTCAGATCTCTACGCAGGCACACATGAATGCACGTACATTTCCAGAAATAACCTCCCAAAAATCAACCAAATTCCAAGAAATCCAAACATGGCAATGCTTGCACATACATGTGATTATGCGCAGAGGTCCACCCTACCAGCCAACCTCAGATCTCTACGCAGGCACACATGAATGCACGTACATTTCCAGAAATAACCTCCCAAAAATCAACCAAATTCCAAGAAATCCAAACATGGCAATGCTTGCACATACATGTGATTATGCGCAGAGGTCCACCCTACCAGCCAACCTCAGATCTCTACGCAGGCACACATGAATGCACGTACATTTCCAGAAATAACCTCCCAAAAATCAACCAAATTCCAAGAAATCCAAACATGGCAATGCTTGCACATACATGTGATTATGCGCAGAGGTCCACCCTACCAGCCAACCTCAGATCTCTACGCAGGCACACATGAATGCACGTACATTTCCAGAAATAACCTCCCAAAAATCAACCAAATTCCAAGAAATCCAAACATGGCAATGCTTGCACATACATGTGATTATGCGCAGAGGTCCACCCTACCAGCCAACCTCAGATCTCTACGCAGGCACACATGAATGCACGTACATTTCCAGAAATAACCTCCCAAAAATCAACCAAATTCCAAGAAATCCAAACATGGCAATGCTTGCACATACATGTGATTATGCGCAGAGGTCCACCCTACCAGCCAACCTCAGATCTCTACGCAGGCACACATGAATGCACGTACATTTCCAGAAATAACCTCCCAAAAATCAACCAAATTCCAAGAAATCCAAACATGGCAATGCTTGCACATACATGTGATTATGCGCAGAGGTCCACCCTACCAGCCAACCTCAGATCTCTACGCAGGCACACATGAATGCACGTACATTTCCAGAAATAACCTCCCAAAAATCAACCAAATTCCAAGAAATCCAAACATGGCAATGCTTGCACATACATGTGATTATGCGCAGAGGTCCACCCTACCAGCCAACCTCAGATCTCTACGCAGGCACACATGAATGCACGTACATTTCCAGAAATAACCTCCCAAAAATCAACCAAATTCCAAGAAATCCAAACATGGCAATGCTTGCACATACATGTGATTATGCGCAGAGGTCCACCCTACCAGCCAACCTCAGATCTCTACGCAGGCACACATGAATGCACGTACATTTCCAGAAATAACCTCCCAAAAATCAACCAAATTCCAAGAAATCCAAACATGGCAATGCTTGCACATACATGTGATTATGCGCAGAGGTCCACCCTACCAGCCAACCTCAGATCTCTACGCAGGCACACATGAATGCACGTACATTTCCAGAAATAACCTCCCAAAAATCAACCAAATTCCAAGAAATCCAAACATGGCAATGCTTGCACATACATGTGATTATGCGCAGAGGTCCACCCTACCAGCCAACCTCAGATCTCTACGCAGGCACACATGAATGCACGTACATTTCCAGAAATAACCTCCCAAAAATCAACCAAATTCCAAGAAATCCAAACATGGCAATGCTTGCACATACATGTGATTATGCGCAGAGGTCCACCCTACCAGCCAACCTCAGATCTCTACGCAGGCACACATGAATGCACGTACATTTCCAGAAATAACCTCCCAAAATCAACCAAATTCCAAGAAATCCAAACATGGCAATGCTTGCACATACATGTGATTATGCGCAGAGGTCCACCCTACCAGCCAACCTCAGATCTCTACGCAGGCACACATGAATGCACGTACATTTCCAGAAATAACCTCCCAAAAATCAACCAAATTCCAAGAAATCCAAACATGGCAATGCTTGCACATACATGTGATTATGCGCAGAGGTCCACCCTACCAGCCAACCTCAGATCTCTACGCAGGCACACATGAATGCACGTACATTTCCAGAAATAACCTCCCAAAAATCAACCAAATTCCAAGAAATCCAAACATGGCAATGCTTGCACATACATGTGATTATGCGCAGAGGTCCACCCTACCAGCCAACCTCAGATCTCTACGCAGGCACACATGAATGCACGTACATTTCCAGAAATAACCTCCCAAAAATCAACCAAATTCCAAGAAATCCAAACATGGCAATGCTTGCACATACATGTGATTATGCGCAGAGGTCCACCCTACCAGCCAACCTCAGATCTCTACGCAGGCACACATGAATGCACGTACATTTCCAGAAATAACCTCCCAAAATCAACCAAATTCCAAGAAATCCAAACATGGCAATGCTTGCACATACATGTGATTATGCGCAGAGGTCCACCCTACCAGCCAACCTCAGATCTCTACGCAGGCACACATGAATGCACGTACATTTCCAGAAATAACCTCCCAAAAATCAACCAAATTCCAAGAAATCCAAACATGGCAATGCTTGCACATACATGTGATTATGCGCAGAGGTCCACCCTACCAGCCAACCTCAGATCTCTACGCAGGCACACATGAATGCACGTACATTTCCAGAAATAACCTCCCAAAAATCAACCAAATTCCAAGAAATCCAAACATGGCAATGCTTGCACATACATGTGATTATGCGCAGAGGTCCACCCTACCAGCCAACCTCAGATCTCTACGCAGGCACACATGAATGCACGTACATTTCCAGAAATAACCTCCCAAAAATCAACCAAATTCCAAGAAATCCAAACATGGCAATGCTTGCACATACATGTGATTATGCGCAGAGGTCCACCCTACCAGCCAACCTCAGATCTCTACGCAGGCACACATGAATGCACGTACATTTCCAGAAATAACCTCCCAAAAATCAACCAAATTCCAAGAAATCCAAACATGGCAATGCTTGCACATACATGTGATTATGCGCAGAGGTCCACCCTACCAGCCAACCTCAGATCTCTACGCAGGCACACATGAATGCACGTACATTTCCAGAAATAACCTCCCAAAAATCAACCAAATTCCAAGAAATCCAAACATGGCAATGCTTGCACATACATGTGATTATGCGCAGAGGTCCACCCTACCAGCCAACCTCAGATCTCTACGCAGGCACACATGAATGCACGTACATTTCCAGAAATAACCTCCCAAAAATCAACCAAATTCCAAGAAATCCAAACATGGCAATGCTTGCACATACATGTGATTATGCGCAGAGGTCCACCCTACCAGCCAACCTCAGATCTCTACGCAGGCACACATGAATGCACGTACATTTCCAGAAATAACCTCCCAAAAATCAACCAAATTCCAAGAAATCCAAACATGGCAATGCTTGCACATACATGTGATTATGCGCAGAGGTCCACCCTACCAGCCAACCTCAGATCTCTACGCAGGCACACATGAATGCACGTACATTTCCAGAAATAACCTCCCAAAAATCAACCAAATTCCAAGAAATCCAAACATGGCAATGCTTGCACATACATGTGATTATGCGCAGAGGTCCACCCTACCAGCCAACCTCAGATCTCTACGCAGGCACACATGAATGCACGTACATTTCCAGAAATAACCTCCCAAAAATCAACCAAATTCCAAGAAATCCAAACATGGCAATGCTTGCACATACATGTGATTATGCGCAGAGGTCCACCCTACCAGCCAACCTCAGATCTCTACGCAGGCACACATGAATGCACGTACATTTCCAGAAATAACCTCCCAAAAATCAACCAAATTCCAAGAAATCCAAACATGGCAATGCTTGCACATACATGTGATTATGCGCAGAGGTCCACCCTACCAGCCAACCTCAGATCTCTACGCAGGCACACATGAATGCACGTACATTTCCAGAAATAACCTCCCAAAAATCAACCAAATTCCAAGAAATCCAAACATGGCAATGCTTGCACATACATGTGATTATGCGCAGAGTCCACCCTACCAGCCAACCTCAGATCTCTACGCAGGCACACATGAATGCACGTACATTCCAGAAATAACCTCCCAAAAATCAACCAAATTCCAAGAAATCCAAACATGCAATGCTTGCACATACATGTGATTATGCGCAGAGTCCACCCTACCAGCCAACTCAGATCTCTACACAGCACACATGAATGCACGTACATTTACACACATCCAGAAATAACCTCCCACAAATCAAACCAAATTCCAAAGAAATCCAAACATGGCAATGCTTGCACATAACATGTGATTATGCGCAGAGGTCCACCCTACCAGCCAACCTCAGATCTCTACGCAGCACACATGAAGCACGATACACACATCCAGAAATAACCTCCCAAAAATCAACCAAATTCCAAGAAATCCAAACATGGCAATGCTTGCACATACATTGATTATGCGCAGAGGTCCACCCTACCAGCCAACCTCAGATCTCTACGCAGGCACACATGAATGCACGTACATTCCAGAAATAACCTCCCAAAATCAACCAAATTCCAAGAAATCCAAACATGGCAATGCTTGCACATACATGTGATTATGCGCAGAGGTCCACCCTACCAGCCAACCTCAGATCTCTACCAGGCACACATGAATGCACGTACATTTACACACATCAAAATAACCTCCCAAAAATCAACCAAATTCCAAGAAATCCAAACATGGCAATGCTTGCACATACATGTGATTATGCGCAGAGGTCCACCCTACCAGCCACCTCAGATCTCTACGCAGGCACACATGAATGCACGTACATTTCCAGAAATAACCTCCCAAAAATCAACCAAATTCCAAGAAATCCAAACATGGCAATGCTTGCACATACATGTGATTATGCGCAGAGGTCCACCCTACCAGCCAACCTCAGATCTCTACGCAGGCACACATGAATGCACGTACATTTGTGGGATCCTCCAGAAATAACCTCCCAAAAATCAACCAAATTCCAAGAAATCCAAACATGGCAATGCTTGCACATACATGTGATTATGCGCAGAGGTCCACCCTACCAGCCAACCTCAGATCTCTACGCAGGCACACATGAATGCACGTACATTTCCAGAAATAACCTCCCAAAAATCAACCAAATTCCAAGAAATCCAAACATGGCAATGCTGCACATACATGTGATTATGCGCAGAGGTCCACCCTACCAGCCAACCTCAGATCTCTACGCAGGCACACATGAAGCACGTACATTTCCAGAATAACCTCCCAAAATCAACCAAATTCCAAGAAATCCAAACATGGCAATGCTTGCACATACATGTGATTATGCGCAGAGGTCCACCCTACCAGCCAACCTCAGATCTCTACGCAGGCACACATGAATGCACGTACATTTCCAGAAATAACCTCCAAAAATCAACCAAATTCCAAGAAATCCAAACATGGCAATGCTTGCACATACATGTGATTATGCGCAGAGGTCCACCCTACCAGCCAACCTCAGATCTCTACGCAGGCACACATGAATGCACGTACATTTCCAGAAATAACCTCCCAAAAATCAACCAAATTCCAAGAAATCCAAACATGGCAATGCTTGCACATACATGTGATTATGCGCAGAGGTCCACCCTACCAGCCAACCTCAGATCTCTACGCAGGCACACATGAATGCACGTACATTTCCAGAAATAACCTCCCAAAAATCAACCAAATTCCAAGAAATCCAAACATGGCAATGCTTGCACATACATGTGATTATGCGCAGAGGTCCACCCTACCAGCCAACCTCAGATCTCTACGCAGGCACACATGAATGCACGTACATTTCCAGAAATAACCTCCCAAAAATCAACCAAATTCCAAGAAATCCAAACATGGCAATGCTTGCACATACATGTGATTATGCGCAGAGGTCCACCCTACCAGCCAACCTCAGATCTCTACGCAGGCACACATGAATGCACGTACATTTCCAGAAATAACCTCCCAAAAATCAACCAAATTCAAGAAATCCAAACATGGCAATGCTTGCACATACATGTGATTATGCGCAGAGGTCCACCCTACCAGCCAACCTCAGATCTCTACGCAGGCACACATGAATGCACGTACATTCCAGAAATAACCTCCCAAAAATCAACCAAATTCCAAGAAATCCAAACATGGCAATGCTTGCACATACATGTGATTATGCGCAGAGGTCCACCCTACCAGCCAACCTCAGATCTCTACGCAGGCACACATGAATGCACGTACATTTCCAGAAATAACCTCCCAAAAATCAACCAAATTCCAAGAAATCCAAACATGGCAATGCTTGCACATACATGTGATTATGCGCAGAGGTCCACCCTACCAGCCAACCTCAGATCTCTACGCAGGCACACATGAATGCACGTACATTCACACATCCAGAAATAACCTCCCAAAAATCAACCAAATTCCAAGAAATCCAAACATGGCAATGCTTGCACATACATGTGATTATGCGCAGAGGTCCACCCTACCAGCCAACCTCAGATCTCTACGCAGGCACACATGAATGCACGTACATTTCCAGAAATAACCTCCCAAAAATCAACCAAATTCCAAGAAATCCAAACATGGCAATGCTTGCACATACATGTGATTATGCGCAGAGGTCCACCCTACCAGCCAACCTCAGATCTCTACGCAGGCACACATGAATGCACGTACATTTCCCAGAAATAACCTCCCAAAAATCAACCAAATTCCAAGAAATCCAAACATGGCAATGCTTGCACATACATGTGATTATGCGCAGAGGTCCACCCTACCAGCCAACCTCAGATCTCTACGCAGGCACACATGAATGCACGTACATTTCCAGAAATAACCTCCCAAAAATCAACCAAATTCCAAGAAATCCAAACATGGCAATGCTTGCACATACATGTGATTATGCGCAGAGGTCCACCCTACCAGCCAACCTCAGATCTCTACGCAGGCACACATGAATGCACGTACATTTCCAGAAATAACCTCCCAAAAATCAACCAAATTCCAAGAAATCCAAACATGGCAATGCTTGCACATACATGTGATTATGCGCAGAGGTCCACCCTACCAGCCAACCTCAGATCTCTACGCAGGCACACATGAATGCACGTACATTGTGGGATCCCCAGAAATAACCTCCCAAAAATCAACCAAATTCCAAGAAATCCAAACATGGCAATGCTTGCACATACATGTGATTATGCGCAGAGGTCCACCCTACCAGCCAACCTCAGATCTCTACGCAGGCACACATGAATGCACGTACATTCCAGAAATAACCTCCCAAAAATCAACCAAATTCCAAGAAATCCAAACATGGCAATGCTTGCACATACATGTGATTATGCGCAGAGGTCCACCCTACCAGCCAACCTCAGATCTCTACGCAGGCACACATGAATGCACGTACATTTCCAGAAATAACCTCCCAAAAATCAACCAAATTCCAAGAAATCCAAACATGGCAATGCTTGCACATACATGTGATTATGCGCAGAGGTCCACCCTACCAGCCAACCTCAGATCTCTACGCAGGCACACATGAATGCACGTACATTTCCAGAAATAACCTCCCAAAAATCAACCAAATTCCAAGAAATCCAAACATGGCAATGCTTGCACATACATGTGATTATGCGCAGAGGTCCACCCTACCAGCCAACCTCAGATCTCTACGCAGGCACACATGAATGCACGTACATTTCCAGAAATAACCTCCCAAAATCAACCAAATTCCAAGAAATCCAAACATGGCAATGCTTGCACATACATGTGATTATGCGCAGAGGTCCACCCTACCAGCCAACCTCAGATCTCTACGCAGGCACACATGAATGCACGTACATTTCCAGAAATAACCTCCCAAAAATCAACCAAATTCCAAGAAATCCAAACATGGCAATGCTTGCACATACATGTGATTATGCGCAGAGGTCCACCCTACCAGCCAACCTCAGATCTCTACGCAGGCACACATGAATGCACGTACATTTCCAGAAATAACCTCCCAAAAATCAACCAAATTCCAAGAAATCCAAACATGGCAATGCTTGCACATACATGTGATTATGCGCAGAGGTCCACCCTACCAGCCAACCTCAGATCTCTACGCAGGCACACATGAATGCACGTACATTTAAACACATCCAGAAATAACCTCCCAAAATCAACCAAATTCCAAGAAATCCAAACATGGCAATGCTTGCACATACATGTGATTATGCGCAGAGGTCCACCCTACCAGCCAACCTCAGATCTCTACGCAGGCACACATGAATGCACGTACATTTCCAGAAATAACCTCCCAAAATCAACCAAATTCCAAGAAATCCAAACATGGCAATGCTTGCACATACATGTGATTATGCGCAGAGGTCCACCCTACCAGCCAACCTCAGATCTCTACGCAGCACACATGAATGCACGTACATTACACAATCCAGAAATAACCTCCCAAAAATCAACCAAATTCCAAGAAATCCAAACATGGCAATGCTTGCACATACATGTGATTATGCGCAGAGGTCCACCCTACCAGCCAACCTCAGATCTCTACGCAGGCACACATGAATGCACGTACATTTCCAGAAATAACCTCCCAAAAATCAACCAAATTCCAAGAAATCCAAACATGGCAATGCTTGCACATACATGTGATTATGCGCAGAGGTCCACCCTACCAGCCAACCTCAGATCTCTACGCAGGCACACATGAATGCACGTACATTTCCAGAAATAACCTCCCAAAAATCAACCAAATTCCAAGAAATCCAAACATGGCAATGCTTGCACATACATGTGATTATGCGCAGAGGTCCACCCTACCAGCCAACCTCAGATCTCTACGCAGGCACACATGAATGCACGTACATTTCCAGAAATAACCTCCCAAAAATCAACCAAATTCCAAGAAATCCAAACATGGCAATGCTTGCACATACATGTGATTATGCGCAGAGGTCCACCCTACCAGCCAACCTCAGATCTCTACGCAGGCACACATGAATGCACGTACATTTCCAGAAATAACCTCCCAAAAATCAACCAAATTCCAAGAAATCCAAACATGGCAATGCTTGCACATACATGTGATTATGCGCAGAGGTCCACCCTACCAGCCAACCTCAGATCTCTACGCAGGCACACATGAATGCACGTACATTTCCAGAAATAACCTCCCAAAAATCAACCAAATTCCAAGAAATCCAACATGGCAATGCTTGCACATACATGTGATTATGCGCAGAGGTCCACCCTACCAGCCAACCTCAGATCTCTACGCAGGCACACATGAATGCACGTACATTTCCAGAAATAACCTCCCAAAAATCAACCAAATTCCAAGAAATCCAAACATGGCAATGCTTGCACATACATGTGATTATGCGCAGAGGTCCACCCTACCAGCCAACCTCAGATCTCTACGCAGGCACACATGAATGCACGTACATTCCAGAAATAACCTCCCAAAAATCAACCAAATTCCAAGAAATCCAAACATGGCAATGCTTGCACATACATGTGATTATGCGCAGAGGTCCACCCTACCAGCCAACCTCAGATCTCTACGCAGGCACACATGAATGCACGTACATTTCCAGAAATAACCTCCCAAAATCAACCAAATTCCAAGAAATCCAAACATGGCAATGCTTGCACATACATGTGATTATGCGCAGAGGTCCACCCTACCAGCCAACCTCAGATCTCTACGCAGGCACACATGAATGCACGTACATTTACACAATCCAGAAATAACCTCCCAAAAATCAACCAAATTCCAAGAAATCCAAACATGGCAATGCTTGCACATACATGTGATTATGCGCAGAGGTCCACCCTACCAGCCAACCTCAGATCTCTACGCAGGCACACATGAATGCACGTACATTTCCAGAAATAACCTCCCAAAATCAACCAAATTCCAAGAAATCCAAACATGGCAATGCTTGCACATACATGTGATATGGGCAGAGTCCACCCTACCAGCCACCTCAGATCTCTACCAGGCACACATGAATGCACGTACATTTCCACCAGAAATAACCTCCCAAAATCAACCAAATTCCAAGAATCCAAACATGGCAATGCTTGCACAACATGTGATTATGCGCAGAGGTCCACCCTACCAGCCAACCTCAGATCTCTACGGCAGGCACACATGATGCACGTACATTTCCAGAAATAACCTCCCAAAAATCAACCAATTCAAGAAATCCAAACATGGCATGCTTGCACATACATGTGATTATGCGCAGAGGTCCCCTACCAGCCACCTCAGATCTCTACGCAGGCACACATGAATGCACGTACATTTCAACATCCAGAAATAACCTCCAAAAATCAACCAATTCCAAGAATCAAACATGGCAATGCTGCACATACATGTGATTATGCGCAGAGGTCCACCCTACCAGCCAACCTCAGATCTCTACGCAGGCACACATGAATGCACGTACATTTCCAGAAATAACCTCCCAAAAATCAACCAATTCCAGAAATCCAAACATGGCAATGCTTGCACATACATTGATTATGCGCAGAGGTCCACCCTACCAGCCAACCTCAGATCTCTACGCAGGCACACATGAATGCACGTACATTTACACACATCCAAAATAACTCCCAAAAAATCAACCAAATTCCAAGAAATCCAAACATGGCAATGCTTGCACATACATGTGATTATGCGCAGAGGTCCACCCTACCAGCCAACCTCAGATCTCTACGCAGGCACACATGAAGCACGTACATTTCCAGAAATAACCTCCCAAAAATCAACCAAATTCCAAGAAAT
>NW_020327531.1:0-10000 GCF_001858045.2 Oreochromis niloticus
TGAGTTCCTGTTCTCTTATTCTTTATTGTGTGGATGCCCTCAAAGGCTTCCACACTATGAGTTCCTGTTTCTTTATTCTTTATTATTGTGTGGATGCCCTTAAAGGGCTTCCACACTATTGAGTTCCTGTTTCTCTTATTGTGTGGATGCCCTAAAGGGCTTCCACACAATTGTTTTCCTGTTTCCTCTTATTCTTTATTTGTGGATGCCCTAAAGGGCTTCCACTATTGAGTTCCTGTTTCTCTTTATCTTATTCCACATATTATTCAGTTGCTTCCGTACACTTTTGGCACTTATCTACTCCCTCAGTTTTCAGCCGATTTTCTGTTCAAACTCTAAACTGTTCTGCTCTTCTGCTAATGCGGCTATGACTTTTGTGTTTATTACTGTTATACTTTTTAAATATTACACTTTTTTCCTTTAATTGTCCCATTGAAATGAATGGGAAACTTCCACAATTCTGCTAAAACTTGCTTGTTTTTGAAACTTAACTACCTCCTCATACTTTCACCTAGAACTCCATTAAACTTTAAAATGTTCTCAAATTATTGGCTATTCCTGTCTGATTCAGCTTTTTCAGATCTTCTACCGTTTTAATTTTATACCTCTTTAAGTTTCAGTTGCAAAATTGTGATTTTTCAGAAAATACATGCGTTGCTATGGTTGCTAGCAATTAAGTTCAGAGTGAGTGCTGGTCCGTTCTGAATTTTCTCTTCATGTCTAAACAACTTCTTGCTACTCGCTCAATTTCCCACTCAACCCCCAAATTATACGTCAAAACGTAGGTATTTTGCTGGCTTTCAGAAAACGTCACTACACTGTTGTGGAAGTTACAGATTCTTATCAAATGCCTCAGACCAACACAAGATCTGAAAATGCTCCATTGACTTTCAATGGAGAGTCTGTTCAAAATCAGCGCTGGATTTCTCTAATGAGAGGCATTTTCAAATCGTCATATCTCTTTAACAAAGCAAAGTTAGGAATGAGGCTTGTGCCAATATATCTTCAGACACTGCTGACACTCACAGTGTAAGCCGTTTTACAATTATCTTACCGTTGAGCAATGAATTACGTTTGTTTGAGGGGTGGAAATCTGTCCTTCTCTCAGTCTTCAACTCTGGAAATGAAGCCGTTCTTCTCTCGTCATATCTCGCGACGGAGGTAGAAAGAGCAATGAAAATCGCAGTCAAATACACCAAAGTCTGCTGATTCACCCAGTACAAGAATTATCGCTAGCCTCCTAGTTTTGAGTTACACGACGTTTGTAACTCCAAAAACGGCGTTTTTCGCCTCTCACCGCGATCTTTTTCTGACTGCCCAAGTATCTGTCTTTCAGACCGCCGCCCCTTCCAGGTGGCGCAATCAGTAATGACACGACTCTGCAGCTCAAAGGTCGTGGGTTCAATCCCACCTTGGTCCACGTTTTTTTTTTTCACTACAAATTTAGACACTATCACAGACCTGTAATTTATATTGCTAATTTATTACAATTCTGCAAAGTTTTATGATTTAGCAGCTTTCTGATATGGACCTCAGATTCTTGTTAACGCTCCATGGCAGAAACAAGTACACAGCCTGATGAAGCAGACTGAGGCAGTACTCTAATTGGTGAATTTGAGCAGAACCAGGTTGTTCTTTCATTTCATTTCTTTATTTATTTCACACATGGTTCAACAGTTTCTTTTTCTACATACAGAACCTTTTCCCTTTTCAGCAGAAATTCTGCTCATTCACCTCATCTCTTGTGTTGGAGTGCCCTCTTGTGGCGCCTTTTGGTAGTGCCTTAGTAAACGTGAACACTGCAAAGAAGTGGTATCAGACTGCTTTGTAGTGGAGGAATTTGTTGCTGCCAGTTTCTTTCATCTTTAATCCGTATTCATTTGTAATGTAGTAGTACCACAATATGGCAGAAACACTATGTTTGGCACAAATACTTTGATTTAGTATACTTTAGCTTCTTCATCTTCTTCACCCCTTTTCAGCAAATTTCATTTTTTTCACCCCTTTTCAGCACAAATTCCAGCTTTTTTGGCTGTATTCAGAAAAAAGACAACTCTTTTGAGCAGAAACTCTGCTGATTCATCTCTTTTCAGCGCAGTTTCTGCTTCTTTGCCTCTTTTCTGCAGAATTCTGCTGATTCACTCTTTTCTGCAAAATTTTCAGCCTTTTCACCTCTTATCAGCACAATTGTCAGCAGCTTCTGCTCATTTCAGCAGAATTTCCATCTCTCCACCGCTTCTTTGTAAGAATGACTTTGGCTCAGGGAAATGAATAGCCTTGAGCAGAAATTCTGCTGATTCATCTCTTTTCAGCGCAACTTATTGCTTCTTTACCTCTTTTCTGCAGAAATTCTTGCTGATTCCCTCTTTTCTGCAAAATTTTCACCTTTCACCTCTTACAGCACATTGCAGCAGCTCTGCATTTCAGCAGAATTGTCCATCTCTCACCTTTTCTTTGTAAGAATGATTTGGCAGGGAAGAATAGCCGCCTTTGAGCAGAACTGCGATTCATCCTTCAGCGCAACTTATTGCTTTTTACCTCTTTTCTGCAGAAATTCTGCTGATTACCTCTTTTTCTGCAAATTTTCAGCCTTTTCACCCTCTTATCAGCACAATTCTCAGCAGCTTCTGCTCATTGCAGCAAAATTTCAGTCTCTCCACCTATTATTTGTCAGAATGACTTGGCTCAGTTGAGACCAGGAGGCAGGTTCGAATCCTGCTCAAGGCGGCATTTTTTTTTTCAACCACATACAACTTTTTGCAATTTTCAGCTTTTTCAGCTTTTCAGCAGACAGCTTCAGCGTTAAGGCATCCACACAGCATTTTCACAGGAAATGCAAATTTTCTAGTTGTGTGGATGCCTTAAGCATCCACACTATTGATTCCTGTTTCTCTTTATTCTTTATTATTGTGTGGATGCCCTCAAAGGGCTTCCACACTATTGAGTTCCTGTTTCTCTTTATTGTGTGGATGCTGGGCTCCACACTATTGAGTTCTGTTTCCTTTATTGTGTGGATGCCTAAAAGGGCTTCCACACTATTGAGTTCCTGTTCCTTTATCTTTTATACTTATTCTGTTGCTTCCGTACGTTTTTTGCCGCTTAACTACTGCTCAGTTTTCAGCCGATTTTCACCGTTCAAACTCTATACTGTTCTGCTCTTTCTGCTGACGTAGGCTATGACTTTTGGTGTTTATTACTGTTATACTTTTAAATATTACACTTTTTCCTTTAATTGTCCCATTGAAATGAATGGAAATCTTCAGAAATTCTGCTAAAACTTGCTTGTTTTTGAAAGTTAACTACTTTGTCATACTTCACCTAGAACTCCATTCAAACTTTAAAATGTTCTCAAATTATTGGGCTATTCCTGTTGATTCAGCTTTTTCAGATCTTCTACCGTTTTAATTTTATACCTCTTTAAGTTTGAGTTGCAAAATGTGATTTTCAGAAAATACATGCGTTGTTATGGTTGCTATGCAATTAATCAGAGTGTGCACTTGTCCTTTCTGAATTTCTCTCATGTCTGAACAACTTCTTGCTACTCGCTCAATTTCCACCAAGCCCCACAAATTATACATCAAAACGTAGGTATTTTTGCTGGCTTTCAGAAAATGTCACTATCATTGTGGGACTTACAGATTTTTGCAAATCTCCTCAGACACACAAAGTCTCAAACTCTCCATAGAAACTCAATGGAGAGTTTCTTCAAATCAGCGCTGGAATCTCTAATGAGAGGCATTTCAAATCATCATATCTCCTTAACGAAACAAAGTAGACATGAGGCTTATGCAAATATATCTCAGACACTCCTGATGCTCCAATTCTAGAAGTTTTTCTCACCTATTACCGTCTGAGATGAGTTACACTTGTTTGAGGGTAGGAAATTCGTCATTCGCTCAGATCTGTTCAGATTTCAAACTCTGGAAATGAGGCACTTTTTCTCTCGTCATATCTTTTGATGGATTCCACAGAGACCTGAAAATTCCATGACTGTTCACCAAGCCTGCTGTTTCTTACGCTGAAAGAATGATTTTGATGCTCCATATAGATTAGAGTATAAAACGTTGTTTGAGGGCAAGTCAAGGCAGTTTTGCTTGCCTCTACTCAGTTACAGTGTATTACAAGTCATATATCTTCAATAATTTATATTTATCTCTGAATTATGAGACCTGCAGATTCCCATCTCTCTGAACAAAACGGTGTCAGAATGAGCTTCTAGCCCCTACGGTTAGGAATTATGGCCATTTGTTCAAGGGGAGTCCTGAAGTGAGAAATACACTGAAGAGACTCATACTTCTCTCTGTGTCTGTGTGTGTAAGGGCTGATTACAGCAGGTGCAGCCAATTTAACTGACCTAGATATACCAAGCCCAGACTCTTAACAGCCACTGTTCCCTTTAGGCTCTGTGTAGTGTGTGTGTATCAATATTCTCCCATGTTAAAGTATTACCCTCCATAAAGTATTTCTGCTAAATCAAAGTACTTCTACTACATCTTAGTACTTCTGCTCAATCATAGTAATTCTGGGTAATCATAGTATTTTGCCAAATCATGGTATTTGTGCCAAATCATGGTTTTGTGTCAAATCATGACATTTCTGATATGTTATACATTACTAGTAGGTGGAGGTATTTCTGTTATGTTATAGTATATGTGCTGAATATAGTACATCGCCAAATCATAGTATTATCCCAAATCATAGTATTTGTGCAAAATACAGTATTTCTGCTAAAAAGCAGAAATAGTACTTTTAGCAGAAATTCTGTCAAAAGATATTATATATGTTAAACATAGTATTCTGCTAAATCATAGTATTTGTGCCAAATCATAGTATTTCTACTAAGTCATAGTACTTGTGCCAATCATAGTATTTGTACCCAATCATAGTATTCTGCCATATCATTGTATTGTGCCAAATCATGGTATTTTTTTGCCAAATCATGTTATTGTGCCCATTAAATTCTGTTATGTTATAGTATTACTACTAAGTCGTAGAATTCTGTATTTATAGTATATCTGCTGATTATAGTATATGTGCCAAATCATAGTATTTATAGCAAATCATAGTATTTGTGCCCAAACATAGTATTCTGCCAAATTGTAGTATTTGTGCAAAAACATACTATGTCTGCTAAATCACAGTATATCTGTTATGTTATAGTATTACTACTAAGGCATAGTATTTCTACCAAATCAAAGTATTCCTTCAAAATCATAGTATTACTGCAATTTCATAGTATTTGAGCAAAATCGTAGTATTTGTGCAAAAACATACTATGTCTGCAAAATCACAGTATATCTGTTATATTATAGTATTATTACTAAGCATAGTATTTCTACCAAATCATAGTATTCCTTCAACATGATAGTGTTACTGTAGTTTCATAGTATTGAGCAAAATCGTAGTATTGTGGAAAAACATGCTGTGTCTGCAAATCAGTATAACTGTTATGTTATAGTATTACTACTAAGGCATAGTATTTCTACCACATCATAGTATTCCTTCAAAATCATAGTATTACTGCAATTTCATAGTATTTGAACAAAGTCGTAGTATTTGTGCAAAAACATATTATGTCTGCAAAATCACAGTATATCTTTTATGTTATAGTATTACTACTAAGGCATAGTATTTCTACACATCATAGTATTCCTTCGACATGATAGTATTACTGGAGTTTCATAGTATTGAGCAAAGTCGTAGTATTTGTCCAAAAACATACTATGTCTGCAGAATCACAGTATATCTGTTATGTTGTAGTATTACTACTAAGGCATAGTATTTCAACCACATCATAGTATTCCTTCAAAATCACAGTATTACTGCAATTTCATAGTATTGAGCAAAATCGTAGTATTTGTCCAAAAAATTCTATGTCTGCAAAATCACAGTATATCTGTTATGTTATAGTATTACTACTAAGGCATAGTATTTCTACCTATATATAGTATTCCTTCAAACTCAAAGTATTACTGCAATTTCATAGTATTTGAGCAAAATCACAGTATTGTGCAAAAACATACTATGTCTGCTAAACACAGTATATCTGTTATGTTATAGTATTACTACTAAGGCATAGTATTTCTGCCAATTCGTAGTATTTGTACTAAATCATGGTACTTGTGCAAATCATACTATTTTTTGCAAATCATAGTATTCGAACCAAAACATAGTATTGTACGAAATCATAGTATTTCTTTTAAATCATAGTATTTCAATCAAATCTCAGTAGCTGTGCTGAAACGCAGTATTATTGCCAAATCATAGTATTTGTACTGAAACATAGTATTTGTGCCAAAAGAGTATTTCTACTAAATCATAGTACTTGTGCACATTGTGCTAGTTGTGCAAAAACATAGACTGTCTGCAAATCATAGTATATCTATTATGTTATAGTATTATACTAGTCGTAGACTCTCTATTTGTTATGTATATCTGCTGAATATAGTATATGTGCCAAATCATAGTATTTATAGCAAATCATAGTATTTGTGCTAAAACATAGTATTTCTGCCACATTATAGTATTTGTGTAAAACCAGAATGTCTGCAAATCATCATATATCTGTTATGTTATAGTATTACTACTAAGGCATAGTATTTCTGGAAAATCATAGTATTTCAACTAAATAATAGTATTTCTCCCAAATCATAGTATTTGTTTCAAATCATAGCATCTGAACCAAATCATATTATTTGTGCCAAAACAGTGTATTTGTACAAGTTATAACATCTTTTCTAAATCATAGTATTTCAATCAAATCTCAGTAGTTGTGCTAAAATTCAGTATTATTGCCAAGTCATACTATTCTGCCAAATCATAGTATTTGTACTAAATCATAGTACTTGTGCCAAATTATACTATTTGTACCCAATCATAGTATTCGTGCCATATCATCGCATTTGTCAGTTCAACTTATTTAACTCTTCTCAACAGCCCACACCTCTTCTTCACCCCGTTTCAGCAGAATTGTGAGTTTTTTCACCCCTTTTCAGCACAAATCCCAGATTTTTCAGGTGTTTCAACAGAAATCTCTTTTCAGCAGACATTCTGCTGATTCACCTTTTTTCAGTGCAACTACTTCTTTACCTCTTTTCAGTAGAAATTCTGCTGATTCACCTATTTTAAGCAGAATTTCAGCCTTTCACCTCTTATCAGTACAAATCTCAGTATCTTCTGCTCATTTCAGAAGAAACCTTTTCACCTCTCCTCTTTTCAGTACAAATTTGAACTTCTTTACACCTTTTAAGCAGAATCATTGCCTTTCCACCTCTTTTCAGCAAAAGTTCTGTTTTTCACGTGTATTTAGCAGAATTTTCAGTTTCTTTACTGCCATACAATTTTTGCAGCTTTTCATCTTTTTCAGTCATTTTTATCAGTACAAATCTCAGTATCTTCTCCTCATTTCAGAAGAAACCTTTTCACCTCTCCTCTTTTCAGTACAAATTTGAACTTCTTTACACCTTTTAAGCAGAATCATTGCCTTTCCACCTCTTTTCAGCAAAGTTTCTGTTTTTTCACGTGCATTTAGCGAATTTTTCAGTTTCTTTACTGCCATACAATTTTGCAGCTTTTCATCTTTTCAGTCATTTTCAGCAGACAGCTTCAGCGTTAAGGCATCCACACAGCATTTTCGCAGGAAATGCAAATTTTCTAGTTTTATTATATTCTTGACTTCCGTACCTTTTTCGCCTGGATCTACTTCACAATTTTCAGCCGATTTTCACCGTTCAAATTTAACTATTCTGCTATTTCTGCTAATGTGGCTATATCTTTTGGTATTTTTACTTTATACTTTTTAAATATTACACTTTTTTCCTTTAATTTGTCCCATTGAAATGAATGGAAACTTCCGCAATTCTGCTAAAACTTGCTTGTTTTTGAAACTTAACTACTTTTCCTACTTTCACGTAGAACACCATTCAAACTTAAATGTTCTCAAATTATTGGGCTATTCAGGAATAAATCAGCTTTTCAATCTTTACCGTTTTATTTTATCCCTCTTAAAGTTTTGAGTTGCAAAATTGTGATTTTTCAAAATACATGCGTTGTTATGGTTGCTATGCACTTGGCTCCAGTGTGCCACTGTAGGTTTCGCAGTCTTCTCTTCATGTCCGAACAACTTCTAGCTACTTGCTCAATTTTCACTCAACTTCCACAAATTATACATGAAACGTAGGTATTTTTGCTGGCTTTCAGAAAATGTCACTATCATGGTGTGGATTTATAGAATTTGGCAATCTCCTCGACCAACACAAGTCTGAAAACTTCCATAGAGTCAATGGAGAGTTTGTTCAAATCACCGCTTGATTTCTGTAATGAGGCTATTCGAATCGTCATATCTCCTTAACGAAGCGAAGTTAATACATGAGGCTTGTCCCGGTATTCAGACACCCTGACGCTCACAATTCAAGAATTTCTTTCTCACCTATTACCATTTGGCCATGAATTGGGTTTGTTTGAGGGTAGGAAATTCGTCCCTCGCTCAGATGTCTTCAGATTTCAAACTCTGGAAATGAGGCACTTTTTTCTCTCGTCATATCTTTTTGATGGATTTCCACACAGACCTGAAAATTTCCATGACTGTTCGCCAAAGCCTGCTGTCTCTTACGGTGAAAGAATGATATCGATACTCCAATAGATTTAGAGTAGAAGCATTGTTTGAGGGCAAGTCAAGCAGTTTGCTTGCCTCTACTCAGTTACAGTGTATTACAAGTCATATATCTTCAATAATTATATTTTATCGCTGAATTATGAGACCTGCAGATTCCCCATCTCTTCTGAACAAAACGGTGTTAGATGAGCATTCTAGCCCCTACGTTAGGAAATATGGCCATTGTTCGAGGGGAGTCCTGAATGGAGAAATACACTGAAGAAAACCATAGCTCTCTCTGTGTCTGTCTGTGTAAGTGCTGATTACAGCAGGTGCAGCCAATTTAGCTGACCTAGATATGCCAAGCCCAGACTCTCAACAGCTCTGCACACTTTGCTCTCTGTGTATGTGTTGTGTCTCAATATTTCTCCCATGTTAAAGTATTACTCCTCCATAATAGTATTTGTGCTAAATCAAAGTACTTCTACTACATCTTAGTACTTCTGCTCAATCATAGTATTTCTGCTGAATCATAGTATTTTGCCACATCATGGTATTTGTGATAAAGCATGTATTTCCACAAAATAACAGTATTATGTACTGTTATATTATTACTGCTCATAGTATTTCTGCCAATCATAATATAACTGCAAAATAAAGATTTTGAGCCAAATCATAGTGTTTGTGCTAAATCCTAGTAAATCTGCTCAGTGATATAACTTCTGCTATGCTGTAGTGCTTTTTGCTAGATTATAGAATTCTTTCTAAATCAAAGTATTTCATGTAAATCATAGAGCAGTTTTTACCAGTCATCTTACTGTTAAGCCATAATTACGTTTGTTTGAGGGGTGGAATCTGTCCTCTCTCACTTTTCAAACTCTGAAAATGAGCCGTTCTTCTCTCATCATATCTCCGTGACGGAGGTAAAAGGAGCAATGAAATCGCAGTGAAAGTTCAGCAAAGTCTGCTGATTCACCCAGTACAAGAATTGTCTTCTATCCCACCTAGTTTTGGAGTTACATGACGTTTTGTACTCCAAAAATCGGCGTTTACGCCTCTCACGCGAGCTAAATCTGACAGTTCATCTCCCCGTTTTCCAAACCGCTGCTCTGTTTCCCAGTGGCACAGTTGGTAATGACGCCGGTCGGCAGCCTAAAGATCACGGGTTCAATTCCACCTTGGTCAACATTTTTTTTCCCTAGAAATTAATACACTACACAGACAAGTAATCATATTATCATTTATTACAATTCTGCAAAGTTTTATGATTTTAGCAGCTTTTCTAATAGGACCTCAGATTCTTCTTAACACTCCATGGCACAAATACTGTTCCTTTAGGCTCTGTGTATCTGTGTGTGTATCAATATTTTTCCCATTTAAAGTATACTCCTCCATAATTGCATTTCT
>NW_020327531.1:15000-16905 GCF_001858045.2 Oreochromis niloticus
TATTTCTGTCAAATTATAGTATTTGTGCTAAAACATAGTATTGATTCAAAATTACAATATTCATAGTTCATCACACTGTCTCTGGTAAATCACAGTATTTCTGCTCTGTTGTACTATTTTTCTAAATCATAGTGTTTCTGTCATGCTTAAGTATTTTTGGCTAAATATATTCTTTCTGTTATCTTATACTCTTTCTCCTAAATTCTTGTATTTTTGAGAAGTTATCGTGTTTCTGGTAAGTTACAATGTTTCTGCTAAGTTCTGCTATGCTATTGTATTTCTGCCAAGTATTATGTTTCCTCTAAGATATTGCAGTTCTGCTAAGTAATTACATTTTAGCACAGTTCCTTTGCTTCTGCAAAGTTTTTACAATTTCTGCAACTTTTCAGCTTTTTCAGCTATTTTTAGCAGACAGCTTCAGCATTACAGCATCCACACTGCATTTTCGCAGGAAATGCAAATTTTTCTAGTTCTTTATTATTATTCTTCAAGTTGCTTCCGTACGTTTTTTGCCGTGGATCTACTTCCTCAGTTTTCAGCCGATTTTCTCCGTTCAAACTCTAAACTGTTCTGCTCTTTCTGCTAATGTGCGCTATATCTTTTGGTGTTTATTACTATTATACTTTTTAAAATATTACACTTTTTTCCTTTAATTTGTCCCATTGAAATGAATGGAAATCTTCAGAAATTCTGCTAAAACTTGCTTGTTTTTGAAACTTCACTACTTCTTTATACTTTCACCTAGAAACTCCATTCAAACTTTAAAATGTTCTCAGATTATTGGGCTATTCCTGTCTGATTCAGCTTTTTCAGATCTTCTACCATTTTAATCTTATACCTTTTTAAGTTTTGAGTTGCAAAATTGTGATTTTTCAGAAAATACATGCGTTGTTATGGTTGCTATGCAATTAACTCAGAGTGTACACTCGTCCATTCTGAATTTTCTCTTCATATCTGAACAACTTCTTGCTACTCGCTCAATTTCCACTCAACTCCCACAAATTATACATCAATACGTAGGTATTTTTGCTGGCTTTCCGAAAATGTCACTATCATTGTTGTGGGATTTATAGAATTTTGGCAAATCTCCTCAGACCAACACAAGGTTGGAAAAGTCTCCATACAAAGTCAATGGAGAGTTTGTTCAAAATCACCGCTGGATTTCTCTAATGAGAGGAATTTTCAAATCGTCATATCTCCTTAACAAAACAGAGTTGAGACATGAGGCTTGTGCCAATATATCTTCAGACATCCCTGATGCTCACAGTTCAACAATTTTTTCCTTACCTATTACCGTTTGGCCATGAATTACACTTGTTTGAGGATAGGAAACTTGTCCCTCGCTCAGATTTCTTCAGATTTCAAACTCTGGAAATGAGGCACTTTTTTCTCTCATCATATCTTTTTGATGGATTTCCACAGAGACCTGAAAATTCCCATGACTGTTCACCAAAGCCTGCTGTCTCTTACGGTGAAAGAATGATTTTGATGCTCCATATAGATTTAGAGTTACAAAACATTGTTTGAGGGCAAGTCAAGGCAGTTTTGCTTTGCCTCTGCTCAGTTACAGTGTATTGCAAGTCATATATCTTTAATAATTTATATTTTATCTCTGATTTATGAAGACCTGCAGATTCCCCCATCTCTTCTGAACAAAACGGTGTCAGAATGAGTGTTCTAGCCCCTACGGTTAGGAAATTATGGCCATTTGTTCGAGGGGAATCCTGAATGTGAGAAATACACTGCAGAAAAGTTATACCTCTCTCTGTGTCTGTGTGTGTAAGGGCTGATTACAGCAGGTGCAGCCAATTTAACTGACCTAGATATACCAAGCCCAGACTCTTAACAGCCACTGTTCCCTTTAGGCTCTGTGTATGTGTATGTTTGTGTGTCTGTATCAATATT
>NW_020327532.1:0-113759 GCF_001858045.2 Oreochromis niloticus
AGTAGGAATGTTGTTTCTGCCTGCCAATTCTAATGCCAGTTCACGGCATTTCTTGGGGAAATGCCATGGAACTGCTCTGCAAGCTTCTTGATATGCTCTGCTAGCTCCTTCTCCACCTCCTCAGAGAAGACTCTCTTTGCTGAAGCTGTTCCACTATAGCCAACCGATTTGACCTCCTGTGTGTCCTCTTTTTAATATATCTCCTGAGTGTTGACCTGTCAATTTGTCTTTCTTTAGCCACTGATCTTATGGACTTTCCTCCCTTGACTTCACTCGCTGCCCTTTCAATCTCCTCCAGGGGTGTTGAGCCCCAGCTGGTCTTCCGTCTGTAGGTCCTTGGCATGATATCTTTCTATAATAGTTAACATATGACAAATACAACAAAGGGTTCAGTATACTGAACTAAAATACTATTTAATAAGTCAGAGCCTTAAATAAATTTCAGTGCCTTATGGTGGGGTAGGTTGAACCATTGGATCAATTTACCCCATAGCCTTTGGCTCACTTTGCCCCATAGCCACCATTTTGAAAAAAAACGGGCTAGTTTAGCAATTTAGGCTAATCTTTAGAAAACTTCTTCAGATGATATTATATTTTAGAAACCCACAACATGTATAATATATCATTTTAGACACAGATACATTTGTTTTAATATTACAGTCAATTTACCTGATATGCAGAAATTTTACTTTGACAAGCAGAAAACATTTTTTTGTGTAATACAGACTTACCCCTTCTCAATGTGCTCCTCTTTAATATAGCAGGATGGAAATGATGAGTGCTTCCTGGATTTATGGTCACATGACAAAACATGAACACAGTTACCTAGATACAAGGGGTGGTTCAACTTACCCACTGGCTCATCTTACCTCACTCTCCCTATATGTGTTATGTTATAGTATTACTACTAAGGCATAGTATTTCTACCTAATCATAGTATTCCTTCAAATCATAGTATTACTGCAATTTCATAGTATTTGAGCAAAATCGTAGTATATGTGCCAAAAAAATTCTATGTCTGCAAAATCACAGTATATCTGTTATGTTAAAGTATTGCTACTAAGTCACAGTATTTCTGCCAATTCGTAGTATTTGTACTAAATCATGGTACTTGTGCAAATCATACTATTTTTTGCAAATCATAGTATTTGAACCAAAACATAGTATTTGTACGAAATCATAGTATTTCTTTTAAATCATAGTATTTCAATCAAATCTCAGTAGCTGTGCTGAAATGCAGTATTATTGCCAAATCATATTATTTGTACTGAAACATAGTATTTGTGCCAAAAGAGTATTTCTACTAAATCATAGTACTTGTGCCAAATCATAGTATTTCTGCCACATTGTGCTAGTTGTGCAAGAACATAGACTGTCTGCAAAATCATAGTATATCTATTATGTTATAGTATTATTACTAAGTCGTAGACTCTCTATTTTGTTATAGTATATCTGCTGAATACAGTATATGTGCCAAATCATAGTATTTATAGCAAATCATAGTATTTGTGCTAAAACATAGTATTTCTGCCACATTATAGTATTTGTGTAAAACCAGAATGTCTGCAAAATCATCATATATCTGTTATGTTATAGTATTACTACTAAGGCATAGTATTTCTGGAAAATCATAGTATTTCAACTAAATAATAGTATTTCTCCCAAATCATAGTATTTGTTTCAAATCATAGCATCTGATCCAAATCATATTATTTGTGCCAAAGCAGTGTATTTGTACAAGTCATAATATCTTTTCTAAATCATAGTATTTCAATCAAATCTCAGTAGTTGTGCTAAAACGCAGTATTATTGCCAAGTCATACTATTTCTGCCAAATCATAGTATTTGTACTAAATCATAGTACTTGTGCCAAATTATAGTATTTGTACCCAATCATAGTATTTGTGCCATATCATCGCATTTGTCAGTTCAACTTATTTAACTCTTCTCAACAGCCAAACACCTCTTCTTCACCCCGTTTCAGCAGAATTGTGAGTTTTTTCACCCCTTTTCAGCACAAATCCCAGATTTTTCAGGTGTTTTCAACAGAAATCTCTTTTTCAGCAGACATTCTGCTGATTCACCTTTTTTCAGTGCAACTACTTCTTTACCTCTTTTCAGTAGAAATTCTGCTGATTCACCTATTTTAAGCAGAATTTTCAGCCTTTCACCTCTTATCAGTACAAATCTCAGTATCTTCTGCTCATTTCAGAAGAAACCTTTTCACCTCTCCTCTTTTCAGTACAAATTTGAACTTCTTTACACCTTTTAAGCAGAATCATTGCCTTTCCACCTCTTTTCAGCAAAAGTTTCTGTTTTTTCACGTGTATTTAGCAGAATTTTTCAGTTTCTTTACTGCCATACAATTTTTGCAGCTTTTCCTTACCACAACATACTTCAAATACAACGAAGGCTTCTACAGACAAAAACATGGCTGTGCCATGGGCTCCCCTGTGTCACCTATTGTAGCCAACCTTTACATGGAGGAAGTGGAAAGAAAGGCTCTTGGCTCTTTCGAAGGAAGAGTACCCAGCCATTGGTACAGATATGTAGATGACACCTGGGTCAAAATCAAGACACAAGAAGTGGAATCCTTCACTGCGCACATTAACGCCGTGGATAAAAACATCAAGTTCACCAGGGAAGACACAAAGGATTACTGTTTGCCTTTCCTGGACTGCGCTGTGCACATTGAAGAGAATGGCAACCTCAACATTGAAGTTTACCGGAAGCCCACACACACGGACCAGTACCTCCTCTTCGACTCCCATCACCCTCTGGAACACAAACTTGGAGTAATTAGGACCCTACACCACCGGGCAGAACATGTTCCCTCTAAGCCTGAAGGGATAAAGAAGGAACACACACACGTAAAGGAAGCACTGAAAACATGTGGTTATCCTAACTGGGCGTTCATAAAGTCAGCAAAGAGGCACAGAAAAGAAGATCAGACACCAGCGAGGGAGGATAAGAAAGACAGACGCAACAACATTGTCATCCCCTATGTAGCCGGTGTATCAGAGAAACTCAGGAGAGTTTTCTCCAAGCACGACATCCCAGTGTACTTCAGACCCAGCAACACACTCAGACAGAAACTGGTTCACCCGAAAGACAAAACTCCAAAACACAGACTGAACAACGTGGTGTATGCTGTACAGTGCAGCGAGAAATGCCCAGACCTCTACATTGGAGAGACCAAACAGCCACTTCACATGCGCATGGCACAATATAGAAGAGCCACCTCCACAGGACAAGACTCAGCAGTCCATCTGCATCTTAAGGATAAAGGTCACTCTTTCGAGGATGCCAATGTTCACATATTGGACAGAGAGGACAGATGGTTTGAAAGAGGAGTGAAAGAAGCCATCTATGTCCACTGTGAGCGACCATCGTTGAACAGAGGCGGTGGTTTACGACACCAACTGTCTGCCATCTATAATCCAGTTTTGAGTTCCCTCCCCAGACGACTTAACGCCCACTCACATCCTGGGCCATCTGACCTCAGGAATTCACATGACAAGGTGGGGCCAGGTTTCACAATGAGCTCACCCGAAACCTTGGCTGATTAGGTCCCACACCCGCTTTCACACCTTGGCGCATGTGATTAGAGGATCACCAGGGGGTCCTTTGTCCCCCCTTGGGGGGATACTCCCACTGGGTTTAAATCTGGGACTCTCGGCCATTTGACCTTAGAACTGAAGAAGCTTCTCGGATGAGAGGTGAAACGTCTTCAAGCAACTTAAAGAAGTCCAGACGCTTTTCTTTGCAAACTCCTTTGAAAAGTCAGTCTTGTTACATGAACTAGTAAAATATGTTTTTGTTACACCAATGTTAATCTTGTTGAATGAGCAAATGTGACTTATGTCTGTAGTAAATTGATGGGTCTGTCTAGCACAGACCCGCCACTAGAATGAGAGAATTTTAATACAACAGCAAAAAGCATTAGACACCAAGCGGGCAAAGTTCTTTGTTTTTCGTGCACGGTACAGAACTGGACAAATGCCGTTCCTTCACTTGACCCCGTCTCGTCCGCTCCCTTGTAACACTGCTCTTTTATTGAGGTTTGATGAATATACATAGGTTCATTAACATATGACGTTTTACATAGGTATACATACAAACAAAGACTAAGTGCAAGTGTGTGTGTGTGTGTGTGTGTGTGTGTGTTTGTGTGTGTGTGTGTGTGTGTGTGTGTAGGGTCATAATCTGACCCCATAAACGATTTCCCTAAATCGGCTGGTCTGGAAGTCCAGCAGTTCATCTAGACAAAAGGCACTTAGACTAAAACAGATATAGATATGTTTATCCTATCATGAAACAATAAAAGAAGGTACGACCTCTCCCATGCTCCCAGGATGTGGGTGTGAATGCCAGAACACTGGAATGCACACAAAGTCTTTGCAGACTACTAAAGATCAAACCTCTACCAACATTACATTGATTATACAACTCTAAGCATTTATGAGTAGATATTTCAAAGCATAAATGACAATCCAACAATACAAATCTAACATACATGTTGTGTCATATTACATTATGTTCAAAAAAAAATTCACCGGAATTACAACATCCATCCTTGTATCTTTATCTGGGCTGCGGGGGGCATAACCCTGAATTGATAAGGGTAAGAGGGGCAGGGTAGATCCTGGACAGGTCGTGAGTCTATCACATAGAGACAAACAACCATTTGCACTCACATTAACACCTTTGGGTAATTTAGAATCACCAGTTACCCTTACCCTAATAACTGCATGACTTTTAACTGATAACTGTAGAAGTACCCAGAGAGAACCCATTGCAAACTGGGCCAGATTGTGGATTTGAACCCAGGACCTTCTTGTTCTGAGGCAACAGGGCTAACACCATGCCCTTGAGCTGTCAATCCAGACATAACAAAAGTATGCAAGCTATGTTTGATGCAGAATTTTCTTTATGTTTTTGTCCTTGACAGGTTAAACCACAATAAATAAAAACAGCATATGTGTTGCCATGGTTGACTGGCTCTTATAACCCCAGTGAGTTTCCTGTGGTTTGAAAGCTTGTGTGATCTTGTGAATTTTGTGAGTGCAGGCAACTAACTACACTTCCTAGATTGTATCATGTCATCTGAACAGGGACAAATTAAGTTGTTGAATTTCATGCAGATCCAACATGATTAATTTGTGTTCACCACAGAAACATGAAATTATTTTGTTCAAATGACAAGTTAGACTTTTTTAAATGTAACAACCACCCAATTTCCTTTTTTTTGTGTACATAACTCACTGAAAAAACAAACATTTTCCCATCTCACTACATTATTTACAAATTTCAAAGTAAAAATAATAAAAAAAACCCTCAAAATGTACATATAAACATTTCTGACATGTCAAAATAAAAAAAATAATAATAAAAATCAGTGACCAGTATAGCCGCCCTTGTTTTCTATAACCACAAGCCTTCCATTCATGTCAGTTTCTTGATCTGATGACGATCAACTTTTTGTGTAGCAGCAACCACAGTCTCCCAGACACTGTTCAGAAAGGTGTACTGTTTCCTACACTGTAAATCTCTTAATTAAGCAAGGCCCACGGGTTCTCAATAGGGTTTAGGTCAGGGGAGGAAGGGGGCCATGTCATTATCTTTTCATCCTTAAGGCCTTTACTGACTAGCCATGCAATAGAGTACTTTGATGCATGTGATGGAGCATTGTCCTGCATAAAAATCATGGTCTTCTTAAAAGATGCAGACTTTTTCCTGTACCTCTGCTTTAAGAAATTGTCTTCTAAACAATGGCAGTAGGTAGGTTTTGAAGTTGATTTTTAGGCCATCTTCAACCCGAAAAGGTCCAACCAGCTCATCTTTAGTACCCCACCTTCACCTTGCTGGCGTCTGAGGCAAAGTGGAGCTTTGTGTCCATTACTGATCCAACCATGGTCCCATCCATCTGATCCATCAAGAGTCACTCTCATCTCATCGGTCCGTAAAACATAAATCTCCAAAAGTTGATTCTGTTCATCTGGATGTAGCGTTTTGTGGGAGAAACGTTTTGTCACTCATCCAAGTGACTTCTTCAGGCTCAGCGGACTGCAGGTTTCCCCAATCTTATAAACAGTACATTTGCATAATGACTGAAACCATCCCACTGAGGGAACAATGGGCTGGGAGGTCAGTTCCTTAATCATAATTATGCAAATTCTCATGACCATTGATCAACAACCACTGACCAAAATCCACTGATCAAATACTACTGATCAATGGCCATGAGTACCATTCACAAAGAGTTGGGGAATGGCTGCAATCACAGCATTGTAAGATGGTGAAAGATGTACCCTTAGGCCCCTCGTCTATTCAGAGATGGTCTTTCCCTTTTCACGTAAATGGCCTCCTTGACTCCGCGCTCAAACCAGCGTTCCTCCCTGTCCAGGATGCGTACATCCTCATCATTGAAAGAGTGTCCACTGGCCTGTAGGTGTAAATAGACTGCAGAGTCCTGGCCTGACGAGGTAGCTCTTCTGTGTTGTGCCATCAGCTTCGCCAGAGGTTGTTTGATTTCCCCAATGTATAAATCCTGGAAATCCTCCTGGCACATAACAGCGTACACTATGTTACTCTGTTTGTGTTGGGGGATCCGATCCTTGGGGTGGACCAGTTTTTGGCGCAGCGTGTTTTGGGGTTTAATATCACAGAGACCCGGTGTTTAGAAAAAATGCGTCTCAACTGCTCCGATACTCCTGACAAATATGGGATCACTACAGGTTTTCGCTTGGGCAGCGGTTGTCCTTCTCTCCTAGATCGGTTGGAGCTTTCTTTAGGTGCCTTTCCCGCTTTGACAAAAGTCCAGCTGGGATAACCACATTTACTCAGGGCCTTCTTGATGTGCTGTTCTTCTGCCTCCCTGGCCGCTGTGTCTGTGGGGATGGTGTTTGCTCTGTGTTGTAGCGTCCTGATGACACCCAGTTTGTGCTCCAGTGGATGATGAGAGTCAAACCTTAGATACTGATCCGTATGTGTAGGTTTACGGTACACGTCAGCTTTTAGATGTCCCCATTACTGATGGAAATCTCACAGTCTAAGAAGGCTAACCTGACACTTTTCATATCCTCCCTGGTGAATTTGATGTGTCGGTCCACCGAGTTAATGTGATCCGTGAAGTGTAGTACGTCCTGAGATTTGATTTTCACCCAGGTGTCATCGACATATCTGAACCAACGGCTTGGTGGTGTTCCAGGGGTAGGATAGCAAAACCCTCTTTTCCACTTCTTCCATGTACAAATTGGCCACGATGGGTGAAACTGGGGAGCCCATGGCACCCCCATTTTTCTGCCTTTAGAACTGACCCTTGAAGTGGAAAAGACATATATATACATACAGCCATCTTCAGCAAGCACTTCTGCTTCTACACCTCTTTTAACCAGATAATTCTGCTTTTTCAGTTGTTTTCAGCAGATTCCTTTACGAGGCATTCACACTGCATTTTCTAGTGCAACCCGTTCTAGTTGTGTGGATGCTGTAAGTATCCACACTATTGAGTTCCTGTTTCTCTTTATTGTGTGGATGTCTCAAAAGGCATCCACACTATTGAGTTCCTGTTTCTCTTTATTCTTTATTCCACTTTATTCTAGTTTTTTCCGTACGTTTTTTGGCACTTAACTACTCCCTCAGTTTTTATCCGATTTTCGCCATTCAAACTTTAAAAAATTCTGCTATTTCTGCTAATGACTTTTGGTGCTCATAACTTCTATACTTTTTGAGATATTTAATTTTTTTTGCAACATTTTTTGCCCATTTCTTCCACATTATCAGTGGGGTCACTGATTTTGGTTGCCAGGTTGAGCTGTGTTTTAGCTCAGTGAGATGAGCAGCCGTTCTCAGACTGGGAGGCCCGGGTTCAAGTCCCGCTTATGGCAACATTTCTTTCAGTTAACAGTTAAACTTTTTTTTAAACTCTTTTCAACACAAATTTCAGCTTTTTCACCCCTTTTCAGCAAAATTTTCAGTTTTTTCTGCTGTTTGCAGAAAAAACCTCTTTTCAGCAGAAATTCTGGTCATTCACCTCTTTTCAGCACAACGTTCTTCTTCTTTCCGTCTTTTCTGCAGAAATTCTGCTCATTCACCTCTTTTCAGCAGAATTTTCAGAATCTTCACCCTTTTTCAGCCCAAATTCTGCTTATTCACCTTTTCTGCAAAATTTTCAACCTTTTCACCTCTTATCAGCACAAATCTCTGCTGTTTTCACAAAAAAACTCTTTTGAGCATAAATTCTGCTGATTCATCTCTTTTCAGCGCAACTTTCTGCTTCTTTACCTCTTCTCAGCAGAAATTCTGCTGATTCATCTCTTTTCTGCAAAATTTTCAGCCTTTTCACCTCTTATCAGCACAATTCTCAGCAGCTTCTGCTCATTTCAGCAGAATTGTCAGTCTCCCCACCTCTTCTTTATGAGAATGAGTTTGGCTCAGTGAGATGAGTAGCCGCCTTGAGACCAAGAGGGCGAGGTTGGAATCCTACTCACGGCAACATTTTTTTTTTCACCACTTTTCAGCAAAAATTTCTCCGTCTTTACCCCTTTCAGTAGAATTTTTGGCTTTTCACCACTTTTCAGCAAAGATTTCTGCTTTTTCACCTTTTTTATAGCAGAAATTTTAGTTTCTTCACCATCATACAAGTTTTTGCAAGTTTTTTTAAAAATCTTTTTCAGCTTTTTTCAGCAGACAGTTTTAGCGTTAAGGCATCCACACAGCATTTTCGCAGGAAATGCAAATTTTTCTAGTTCTTTATTATTGTGTGGATGCCCTCAAAGGCATCCACACATTAGTCTGTGCCAACCTACTGAAATGTTGTTTCTTGCACTTCCTACCGGCTAAACCTTTCTCTGTCCAGTTGCTGGGAGTAGGAATGTTGTTTCTGCCTGCCAATTCTAATGCCAGTTCACGGCATTTCTTTGGGGAAATGCCATGGAACTGCTCTGCAAGCTTCTTGATATGCTCTGCTAGCTCCTTCTCCACCTCCTCAGAGAAGACTCTCTTTGCTGAAGCTGTTCCACTATAGCCAACCGATTTGACCTCCTGTGTGTCCCTCTTTTTAATATATCTCCTGAGTGTTGACCTGTCAATTTGTCTTTCTTTAGCCACTGATCTTATGGACTTTCCTCCCTTGACTTCACTCGCTGCCCTTTCAATCTCCTCCAGGGGTGTTGAGCCCCAGCTGGTCTTCCGTCTGTAGGTCCTTGGCATGATATCTTTTCTATAATAGTTAACATATGACAAATACAACAAAAGGGTTCAGTATACTGAACTAAAATACTATTTAATAAGTCAGAGCCTTAAATAAATTTCAGTGCCTTATGGTGGGGTAGGTTGAACCATTGGATCAATTTACCCCATAGCCTTTGGCTCACTTTGCCCCATAGCCACCATTTTGAAAAAAACGGGCTAGTTTAGCAATTTAGGCTAATCTTTAGAAAACTTCTTCAGATGATATTATATTTTAGAAACCCACCAACATGTATAATATATCATTTTAGACACAGATACATTTGTTTTAATATTACAGTCAATTTACCTGATATGCAGAAATTTTACTTTGACAAGCAGAAAACATTTTTTTGTGTAATACAGACTTACCCCTTCTCCAATGTGCTCCTCTTTAATATAGCAGGATGGAAATGATGAGTGCTTCCTGGATTTATGGTCACATGACAAAACATGAACACAGTTACCTAGATACAAGGGGTGGTTCAACTTACCCACTGGCTCATCTTACCTCACTCTCCCCTATATGTGTTATGTTATAGTATTACTACTAAGGCATAGTATTTCTACCTAATCATAGTATTCCTTCAAAATCATAGTATTACTGCAATTTCATAGTATTTGAGCAAAATCGTAGTATATGTGCAAAAAAATTCTATGTCTGCAAAATCACAGTATATCTGTTATGTTAAAGTATTGCTACTAAGTCACAGTATTTCTGCCAATTCGTAGTATTTGTACTAAATCATGGTACTTGTGCAAATCATACTATTTTTTGCAAATCATAGTATTTGAACCAAAACATAGTATTTGTACGAAATCATAGTATTTCTTTTAAATCATAGTATTTCAATCAAATCTCAGTAGCTGTGCTGAAATGCAGTATTATTGCCAAATCATATTATTTGTACTGAAACATAGTATTTGTGCCAAAAGAGTATTTCTACTAAATCATAGTACTTGTGCCAAATCATAGTATTTCTGCCACATTGTGCTAGTTGTGCAAGAACATAGACTGTCTGCAAAATCATAGTATATCTATTATGTTATAGTATTATTACTAAGTCGTAGACTCTCTATTTTGTTATAGTATATCTGCTGAATACAGTATATGTGCCAAATCATAGTATTTATAGCAAATCATAGTATTTGTGCTAAAACATAGTATTTCTGCCACATTATAGTATTTGTGTAAAACCAGAATGTCTGCAAAATCATCATATATCTGTTATGTTATAGTATTACTACTAAGGCATAGTATTTCTGGAAAATCATAGTATTTCAACTAAATAATAGTATTTCTCCCAAATCATAGTATTTGTTTCAAATCATAGCATCTGATCCAAATCATATTATTTGTGCCAAAGCAGTGTATTTGTACAAAGTCATAATATCTTTTCTAAATCATAGTATTTCAATCAAATCTCAGTAGTTGTGCTAAAACGCAGTATTATTGCCAAGTCATACTATTTCTGCCAAATCATAGTATTTGTACTAAATCATAGTACTTGTGCCAAATTATAGTATTTGTACCCAATCATAGTATTTGTGCCATATCATCGCATTTGTCAGTTCAACTTATTTAACTCTTCTCAACAGCCAAACACCTCTTCTTCACCCCGTTTCAGCAGAATTGTGAGTTTTTTCACCCCTTTTCAGCACAAATCCCAGATTTTTCAGGTGTTTTCAACAGAAATCTCTTTTTCAGCAGACATTCTGCTGATTCACCTTTTTTCAGTGCAACTACTTCTTTACCTCTTTTCAGTAGAAATTCTGCTGATTCACCTATTTTAAGCAGAATTTTCAGCCTTTCACCTCTTATCAGTACAAATCTCAGTATCTTCTGCTCATTTCAGAAGAAACCTTTTCACCTCTCCTCTTTTCAGTACAAATTTGAACTTCTTTACACCTTTTAAGCAGAATCATTGCCTTTCCACCTCTTTTCAGCAAAAGTTTCTGTTTTTTCACGTGTATTTAGCAGAATTTTTCAGTTTCTTTACTGCCATACAATTTTTGCAGCTTTTCATCTTTTTCAGTCATTTTCAGCAGACAGCTTCAGCGTTAAGGCATCCACACAGCATTTTCGCAGGAAATGCAAATTTTTCTAGTTGTGTGGATGCCCTCAAAGGCATCCACACTATTGAGTTCCTGTTTCTCTTTATTCTTTATTATTCTTGGGACTTCCGTACGTTTTTTGCCGTCTAACTACTTCCTCAGTTTTCAGCCGATTTTCTCAGTTCAAACTCTAAACTGTTCTGCTATTTCTGCTAATGTGTGCTATGACTTTTGGTGTTTATTACTATTATACTTTTTAAAATATTACACTTTTTTCCTTTAATTTGTCCCATTGAAATGAATGGAAAACTTCCACAATTCTGCTAAAACTTGCTTGTTTTTGAAACTTAACTACTTCCTCACACTTTCACCTAGAAACTCCATTCAAACTTTAAAATGTTCTCAGATTATTGGGCTATTTCAGAGTGATTCAGGTTTTTCAGATCTTCTACCATTTTAATTTTATACCTCTTTAAGTTTTCAGTTGCAAAATTATGATTTTTCAGAAAATGCATGCGTTGTTATGGTTGCTATGCAATTAACTCAGAGTGGGCAGTGGAGATTTCTGAATTTTCTCTTCTTGTCTGAACAACTTCTTGCAACTCGCTCAATTTCCACTCAACCCCCACAAATTATACATCAAAATGTAGGTATTTTTGCTGGCTTACAGAAAATGTCACTATCATTGTTGTGGGCATTACAGAATTTTGGCAAATCTCCTCAGACCAACACAAAGTCTGAAAACTCTCCATAGAGAGTCAATGGAGAGTTTGTTCAAACTCAGCACTGGAATTCTCTAATGAGAGGCATTTTCGAATCGTCATATCTCCTTAACGAAACAAAGTTGAGACATGACGCTTGTGCCAATATATCTTCAGACACTGCTGACACTCACAGTGGAAGCAGTTTTTACAATTATCTTACCGTTGAACAATGAATTACGTTTGTTTTGAGGGGTGGAAATCTGTCCTCCTCTCAGTTTTCAAACTCCGAAAATGAAGCCGTTTCTTCTCTCGTCATATCTCCGTGATGGAGGTACAAAGAGCAATGAAAATCGCAGTGAAAGTACACCAAAGTCCGCTGATTCACCCAGTACAAGAATTATTCTGCTAGCCCTTCTAGTTTTTGAGTTACACAACGTTTTGTAACTCCGAAAAACGGCATTTTTCGCCTCTCACCGCGATCTAATTGTGACTGGTCATCAATCTGTTTTTCAGACGTCCGCCCCCTTTCCAGGTGGCGCAATCGGTAATGACACGGCTCTGCAGCTCAAAGGTCGTGGGTTCAATCCCACCTTGGTCCAACATGTTTTTTTTTTCACTACACTATCACAGACCTGTAATTTATATTGCCAATTTCTTACAATTCTGCAAAGTTTTATGATTTTAGCAGCTTTTCTAATATGGACCTCAGGTTCTTGTTAACGCTCCATGGCAGAAATGCATACAAGTACACAGCCTGATGAAACAGACAGAGGCAGTACCTCTGATTGGTGAATCTGAGCAGAACCAGGTTGTTCTGCCTCTTTTCAGCAGAAATTCTGCTGATTCACCTCTTTTCAGCGCAACGTTCTGCTTCTTTGTCTCTTTTCTGCAGAAATTCTGCTGATTCACCTCTTATCAGCAAAATTTTCAGCCTTTTTACCTCTTATCAGCACAATTCTCAGCAGCTTCAATTCAATTCAATTCAAGTATTTATTGTCATTGTCAAGAACAATGAAATTGTGTTTAGAGCTTCTACAACAGATAATAATAATAAATACCAAAATTCCAAAATTCTGCTAATTTCAGCAGAATTGTCAGTCTGTCCACCTCTTGTTTGTCAGAATGAGTTTGGGTCAGTGAGAAGCGTTAGCGCCTTGAGCCCAGGAGGGCCAAGTTCAAATCTTGCTCAGGGCGACAATTTTTTTTTCACCACCATACAACTTTTTGCAACTTTTCATCTTTTTCAGCTTTTCAGCAGACAGCTTCAGCGTTAAGGCATCCACACAGCATTTTCGCAGGAAATGCAAATTTTTCTAGTTAGGTTTCAAAGACAAGCAAGTTTTAGGAGAATTGTGGAAGTTTCCCATTCATTTCAATGGGACAAATTAAAGGAAAAAAGTGTAATATTTTACAAAGTATAATAGTAATAAACACCAAAAGTCATAGCAGTCGAAAGCAGAAATAGCAGAACAGATTAGAGTTTGAACGGTGAAAATCGGCTTAAAACTGAGGGAGTAATCGGCAAAGAACGGAGCAACTAGAGGAATAATAAAGACTAGAAAAATTTGCATTTCCTGCGAAAATGCTGTGTGGATGCCTTAACGCTGAAGCTGTCTGCTGAAAAGCTGAAAAAGATGAAGAGTTGCAAAAAGTTGTATGGTGGTGAAAAAAAAGTCACCCTGAGCAGGATTCGAACCTGGCCCTCCTGGACTCAAGGCGGCTACTCAGCTCACTGACCCAAACTTATTCTCGCAAAGAAGAGGTGGACAGACTGACAATTTTGCTGAAATTAGCAGAAGCTGCTGAGAATTGTGCTGATAAGAGGTGAAAAGGCTGAAAATTTTGCAGAAAAGAGGTGACTCAGCAGAATTTCTGCAGAAAAGAGGGAAAGAAGCAGAATGTTGCGCTGCAAAGAGGTGAATCAGCAGAATTTCTGCTGAAAAGAGGCAGAACAACCTCGTTCTGCTCAAATTCACCAATCAGAGGTACTGCCTCTATCTGCTTCATCAGGCTGTGTACTTGTATGTATTTCTGCCATTGAGCGTTAACAAGAATCTGAGGTCCATATTAGAAAAGCTGCTAAAATCATAAAACTTTGCAGAATTGTAATAAGTTAGCAAAATAAATTACAGGTCTGTGATAGTGTATAAATTTGTAGTGAAAAAAAAAAAAATGTTGAACAAGGTGGGATTGAACCCAGGACCTTTGAGCTGCAGACCCGTGTCATTACTGATTGCGCCACCTGGGGAGGGGGCGGGCTTCTGAAAAACACAGACATGACCAGTCAAAAAATAGACCGCAGTGAGAGGCGAAAAACGCCGTTTTTTGGAGTTACAAAATGTCGTGTAACTCAAAAACTAGGAGGGCTAGCAGCATAATCCTTGTACTGGGTGAATCAGCGGACTGTGGTGTATTTTGACTGCGATTTTCATAGCTCTTTGTACCTCCGTCGCGGAGATATGACAAGAGAAGAAACGGCTTCGTTTCCAGAGTTTGAAGACTGAGAGAAGGACAGATTTCCGCCCCTCAAACAAACGTAATTCATTGCTCAATGGTAAGATAATTGTAAAAACTGCTTCAACTGTGAGTGTCAGCAGTGTCTGAAGATATATTGGCACAAGCCTCATGTCCTAACTTTGCTTTGTTAAGGAGATATGGCGATTTGAATATGCCTCCCGTTACAGAATTTCAGCTCTGAATTTCAAAACCTCCCCATAGACTTTGAATGGGGAGTTTTGAGACCTTGTGTCACTTTGAGGCAAATTGCAAAAGAACGGTAAATCTCACAATAATGATAGTGACATTGTCTGAAAGCCAGCAACAATTCCTACGTTTTGATGTATAATTTGTGGGGGTTGAGCGAAAATTGAGTGAGCAGCAAGAAGTTGTTTGGACATGAAGAGAAGTTTCAGAAAGGACCAGTGCTCACTGTGAGTTAATTGCATAGCAACCATAACAACGCATGTATTTTCTGAAAAATCACAAAGCTGCAACTGAAAACTTAAAGAGGCATTAAATTAAAATGGTAGAAGATCTGAAAAAGCTGAATCACACAGGAATAGCGCAATACTTTGAGAACATTTTAAAGTTTGAATGGAGTTTCTAGGTGAAAGTGTGAGGAAGTAGTTAAGTTTCAAAAACAAGCAACTTTTAGCAGAGTTGTGGAAGTTTTCCATTCATTTCAATGGGACAAATTAAAGGAAAAAAGTGTAATATTTTAAAAAGTATAATAGTAATAGACACCAAAAGTCATAGCAGTCGTTAGCAGAAAGAGCAGAACAGTTTAGAGTTTGAACGGAGAAAATCGGCTGAAAACTGAGGGAGTAGTTAATCGGCAAAGAACGGAGCAACTAGAGGAATAATAAAGATAAAGAATAAAGAGAAACAGGAAAACAATAGTGTGGAAGCCCTTTTAGGGCATCCACACAACTACATCCTCATACTTTCACGTAGAAACTCCGTTCAAACTTTAAAATGTTGTCAAATTATTGGGCTATGCCTGTGTGATTCAGCTTCTTTATATCTTTTACCGTTTTAATCTTATCTCTCAAACAACAAATGATTGTTGACAGATGGATTGTTGTTTTGTGTGTCTGCAGTCTGTCAGGCTGTCTGATCACAGAGGAAGGCTGTACTTCTCTGGCCTCAGCTCTGAGCTCCAACCCCTCCCATCTGAGAGAGCTGGACCTGAGCTACAATCATCCAGGAGACTCAGGAGTGAAGCTGCTGTCGGCTGGACTGAAGGATCCAGGCTGGAGACTGGACACTCTCAGGTATGGAGAGAATTTCTGATAGAGGAGGAAGAGCTGAAAACATTTCCTTTCTCCTTAATTCACTTCCTGTTTGTTTCATTCAGATGAGACATAAACAATCACACATGCAGGAATATTTTTACGGACATCATTTTATGATTTTAGTCACCACATTCAATTTATATTGAAAAAACTCAGAGACAGTTGAAGTTCAGCCATTCCCCTTTAATGCAGTGGGTTAAGTAAGTAAAAATAAAATTGTCATTTCTAACACGCCCATGGCAGCATTTTTTCAGCAGACAGTTCAAGCTGGCAGAAGGGTTAATGCCACATCTATCTTTTTGTGCTCATAACTTTTCTTATCCCTTTTGAAATATTAAGCTTTTTATGCCATTTTCTGACCCATTTAGATGTATTGGATCTCAGCACACAGTTAAACTTAGTGGCGATCGTGGCTCAAAAGTTGGCAGTTCATCTTCTAATCGGATGGTTGCTGGTTCGGGCCCGCTGTGTCCTTGGGCAAGGCACTTCACCCGTTGCCTACTATCTCACTTATGGCAACATGTTCTCACCACCTACTGGTGGTGGTCAGAGGGCCTGGTGGTGCCGATGTCCAACATCCTCGCCTCTGTCAGTGCGCCCCAGTGTGGCTGTGGCTACAATGTAGCTTGCCGTCACCGGTGTGTGATTGGGTGGATGACTGGATGTCTAAAGGGCTTTTCAGTACAAATTTCAGCTTCTTTACCTCTTTTCAGCAGAATTCCCCTTTAATGCAGTGGGTTAAATAAGTAAAAATAAATGTTCATTTCTAACACTTGGTTGAAAACTCTTTGCTGGCTAATTACAGCCTGAAGTCTTGAACTCATGGACATCACCAGATGCTGGTTTCATCCTTTTTAATGCTCTGCCAGGCCTTTCTGCAGCCAGCGGCTGCCACAGGTATACTGCTGGGTCATGAGGAGAAACGCAAGAACCTCTCCCGCTGCGGCACTCCAGCCTCCTTTTAATGGGCGGGTACTCCAGCTGGAACCAGTCATGACGGAACTGTATATCCAAGCACCAATCGGAGCAGGGCCCTGGCACAGCTGGATTAACATAATCAGATACATTAACTGCACACAACAAATACATGAAATGCAAGTTTGTAAGACTCCCGTCCAAAAGAATTAAACAACCCTCCTATTGTTTAATTCCCAAACTAAGAAATTGCTCTTCACAGGGCGTCAGCGATGATATTTTCCGTTCCTTTCTTATGCTTGATTTGCAGGTTAAAAATCTTGCAAAAGAAGGGACTAACGCATAAGTCTCTGATTTAAGTTTTGCATCTGGGAGAGAAACACCAATGGGTTATGGTCAGTGAATACTTGAACAGGTATAGAGCTAGATACAATATACATCTCGAAATGCTGCAGGGCTAACAACAAGGCAAGGGCTTCCTTTTCAATAGTGCTGTAGTTCATCTGATGTTTTTTGAACTTTTTGGAAAATTAGCAAACTGTGCGATCCATGCCACAATGGTCCTCCTGCACAAGGACACCTCCTGCACCAGACGCACTAGCATCAACCTCTAGCTTGAAAGGGGAAATTAAATTGAAATTTCGCAGACTCAAAAGCAGTCTGACAAACAGGCTTCACCGGGCTGATCAAATCGGTGAGAGGAACGACAACAGTGGCGAAATTCTTACAAAAACCCCTGTACTAATCATGTATTCCTAGAAATTGGCGCAGTGCCCTTCTCGTTTATGGGACTAGAAACTCGACAATAGACTGTATCTTCGCAGTCACCAGACGTACCTCTCCCTGACCCACCTGTTTTCCCAGGTATGTGATGGTGGCTCTGCCAAATTCACATTTGGCCAGGTTTAGAGTAAGCGAGGCTTCCTGAAAACGGCTGAAAACGAGAGAGAGTGTTTGTAAGTGGTCAGACCAGGTGGATGAGTAAATGACAACATCATCCAAGTAGTCCTCACAGTTATTCACGCCGGCCAGTACTTTGGCCATAAGGCGCTAAAAAAAAATCTCTATCATATCAGTGATGTCAGCTCGAGTGGGCTCAGATAGGTGGACTAAATATGTCTCTAAACCATTTAAGATCTCCGAATCGTCAGAGGGTTCATAAGGAGAACCGACACTAGCGGTGCACACTGGAGATGGCGTACCCAAAGGGCTCCTTGAATGATACAATTTCAAATCAAATCACTTTTGTCACATCACATGTGGAGGTACACTGGTACAGTACAGTACTGTGCAATTCTTGTGTGCGAGCTTCACAAGCAACAGAGGTGTAACAATAACATAAGAACAAGCAAAATATAAGAATGGCTAAATCTGAGAGTTATATGAATAAATATATGTACACTATAAGAGTGTATGCATATTACTGAATGTGTATACTACATATGTATATCTACGTGTGTGTGTGTGTGTGTGTGTGTGTGTGTGTATACATATTTTACAAATTAAAAGAGTAAACAAGAGTAAAGAGTAAGCAATAAAAATAAAATATATAAAATATACAGAGGTTGGTAGTTGGACATGTGCAAAACAAGTGGCATTTATATACAATATGGAGTGCAAGACATATTTAGACATATTAATGTGACAAACCCGAGACTTTCTCCGGCGGTCTGGGGTCTGGATCACATAATTGTTGTCGCTGAGTTTCTGTTCCACCACATATGGGCCAGCGAACTGGGCTAGCAAACTGGACCCTACCACAGGCAAAAACACCAACACTTTCTTGCCCAGCTGGAAACTTCTACAAACAGCCTTTTTATCATAACGAGCTTTCATTTTAGCCTGCACGTGTGTCAGATTTTCCTGAGCTAACTGACATGCAAGGTGGAGTTTTTTCTGAAGTCCACTAACATAATCAAGGAGATTATGCTGAGTTTACTGACAACCACTTTTTCTTCAGAAGCCTGAGGGGACCGCGGACCACATGTCCAAACACCAGATCCGTAGGACTGAATTCTGAAGTATTCCTGAGTGGCTTCCCTGACGGCAAACAAAAATAATGGCAGACCCTCATCCCATTCTCTATCTGACTCCCCACAAAACTTGGGCAGCATAGCTTTGAGGGTTTGATGGAATCTCTCCAGAGCACCCTGACTTTCCGGGTGGTATGGACTGGATTTTACATGTTTTATCTGCAACTCATCAACAACCTTTGCAAACACTTTTGAAGTAAATTTTTTTCCTTGGTCTGTTTGAATAACCTTTGGAAGCCCAAAAGTAGAGAAAAACTTAATTAGTGCTTTTGCTATCGCTTTGGCTTTTAACGTGCATTGTGGAATTACCTCCGGGAACCTTGTTGCTGAACACATTATTGTAAGTATGTATTGGTGTCCGGATTTAGTTTTTGGCAGTGGACCCACACAATCCAATATTACTTTTTCAAACAGCTCACCTATTACTCGAATAGGATGTAGCGGAGCAGGTGGGGTTGGTTTATTTGGTTTCCTCGCCATCTGATATGTGGTACAGGAACGGCAACATGGCACCACATCATCTTTCAGCCCCGGCCAAAAGAAGTTGCGCAACACTCGATAAGTTTTGTTCACCCCGAGATGTCCAGCCATGCTAAGCACCTGCCCTTGGTTTGGCTTCAGCACCACCACCTGCATAGCACCATGCAAACCACTCTGGTCTGGGGACCACCTCCTTATAAGAACTCCATCTCGTACAAAAAAGGAAGTGGGGTATTTACTTTCTGCATTATCTACTACAGATACAAAACAGGAAGTCAGTGACGAGTCATTCTGCTGAGCGGTTATCAGTGCATCCCTATGTAACTTTTCACCCAGCTCTAGCATCAGTTTTGTCACATCATTGCCGCTTTCTATTCTGCCACTCTCACAGCCGGGAGACTTTCTTTCATCTAGTGTCGCCATGAATGTGTCAGCGACATCCATAACATCGGCAAATTTGCGCGATTAAGCACAAGTAATAGCACAAACAGGAAAAACACTTGATATAGGGGTGGCAGCATCAGTGACAGAAGCAAGAGGCATTTCCACCACTTCAGGCGGTGGAAAAACAGTCCCATCAGCCAAGTAATTTCCCAGAATAAATGAAACCCTTTTAATAGGCAACTGGGAACTCACAGCAACTTTAACATGCCCCGTTATTACAGGTGAATGCAAATGCACCTGGTGTAGCGGCGCCCAAAGAACACTCATCTTATTTCCCCAAACTAACACATCCAAATCACAAGCAGTTTTGGTTTAAATGGTTTAAAACGTGGCTCTATTTCGGCATCCGCATGGTGCAAATCATGGATGGAAAGCATTTCGGGCAGATGAACAACTTTAATAACAGCTACGCTGGCTGGACTTTTAGAGCCTTTGCACTGCTCCTTCCTCCGGAGCACGGGATAAACAGCGATCAGATGTCCAGGTTCGCGACAATAAAAACAGTCGCGAATTCCACCATCCTCCTGTCTATCCTTCCATCCTACCTTTGGTGACTTTATTTTCCTCTCCTGTCCCACCCTGATATTTTGTGTGACAGCGGCTGAAAATATCGTTTTGTGAGTGAGAGTAAACTCATCGGCCATCACTGCCACTTTAGCAAGTGACGTCACCTTTTGTTCATTCAGATAAATGGCTACTTGGTCCGGCAAACATTTTTTGAATTCTTCTGAAAAAATAAGCTCCTTCAGCCCTTCAAGATCCTTCACTTTACTGGCCTGCAACAAATGTTCAAACAAGCGACTCTTTTCATGGGCAAACTCCACAAACGTCTGATTGGCAGTTTTTTCACACTTCCTATATTTTCACGGTAGGCTTCTGGGACAAGCTCATATGCCTGGAACACAGTCTTCTTCACGATGTCATAATCAAGGCTATCTTCAATTGATAAACTGGTACACACCTCCTGGGCTTTGCCAACCAGTTTGCATTGCACCAACAGTGGCCAAAACTCCTTCGGCCAGCTTAATGCAGCCACTATACGCTCAAAAGCATTAAAATAGGAGTCCACTTCGGCCTCACGAAACGGGGGGAGCAGTTTAACGTGCTTAGTGATGTCAATCCCATTGAGACCGCGGTGAATGTGCTAGAATGACTAGAGACAGATGTGGAGACAGACGTGAAGGGCTTTCGCTCCAGCTCCAAAGCTCTGACACGGAGGTGCACTGCATGCATCTCAAGCTCTTTAGCATGGGTTTTCACCTCCCTTATACGGAGGGTCAAACAGAGATCCTCGGTGGACCCCCCCCTACCAGGGGTTCCCCGGCCGCACCAGACTCAGCCGCTTCAGACTCCACCTCAGCCGCAGCCTCAGACGTGAATACCCTCAAATGAAAGCTGAAAGCGTTGCATCCAGATGAACAAAATCAACCTTTTGGGTTTCAGTAAACAGGTCCATCCATCCATCCATCCTTCTGAACTTCTCACCCTATCTCTAAGGGAGAGTTTAGAGATAGGGTGAGTTCCATTGTTTGTATCGGCGATCTCGTTCTTTCGATCCCTACCCACAGCTCATAACCAAAGGTGAGGATAGGAACGTAGATTGACCAGTAAATTGAGAGCGTCGCTTTTACACTCAGCTCTCTCTTCAGACCGGTACAGTGACCGCATCATTGCAGCCACAGCACCAATCTGTCTGTCGATCTCCCACTGCGTTCTACCGTCACTTGTGAACAAGACCCCAAGATACTTAAACTCCTCCACTTGGGGCAAAGACTCGCCCTGACCCGGAGTGGATGTTGGGGTGATTTTGTTGTCATTATTGTACTTAAGATTGTAGACCTTCTTAAATTCAATTCAATTCAATTTTATTTATATAGCGCCAAATCACAACAGAAGTCGCCTCAAGGCGCTTTATATTGTACAGTAGATCGCACAATAATACATACAGAGAAAAACCCAACAATCATATGACCCCCTATGAGCAAGCACTTTGGCGACAGTGGGAAGGAAAAACTCCCTTTTAACAGGAAGAAACCTCCGGCAGAACCAGGCTCAGGGAGGGGCGGCCATCTGCTGCGACCGGTTGGGGTGAGAGAAGGAAAACAGGATAAAGACATGCTGTGGAAGAGAGACAGAGATTAATAACAGATATGATTCGATGCAGAGAGGTCTGTTAACACATAGTGAGTGAGAAAGGTGACTGGAAAGGAAAAACTCAATGCATCATGGGAATGCCCGGCAGCCTACGTCTATTGCAGCATAACTAAGGGAGGATTCAGGGTCATCTGGTCCAGCCCTAACTATATGCTTTAGCAAAAAGGAAAGTTTTAAGCCTAATCTTAAAAGTAGAGATAGTGTCTGTCTCCCGAATCCAAACTGGAAGCTGGTTCCACAGAAGAGGGGCCTGAAAACTGAAGGCTCTCCCTCCCATTCTACTTTTAAATACTCTAGGAACAGCAAGTAGGCCTGCAGAGCGAGAGCGAAGTGCTGTAATAGGGTGATATGGTTCTACAAGGTCATTAAGATAAGATGGGGCCTGATTATTTAAGACCTTTTATGTGAGGAGCAGGATTTTGAATTCAATTCTGGATTTAACAGGAAGCCAATGAAGGGAAGCCAAAACAGGAGAAATATGCTCTCTCTTTCTAGTCCCTGTCAGTACTCTTGCTGAAGCATTTTGGATTAGCTGAAGACTTTTCAGTGAGTTTTTAGGACATCCTGATAATAATGACTTACAATAGTCCAGCCTGGAAGTAATAAATGCATGAACTAGTTTTTCAGCATCACTCTGAGACAGGATATTTCTAATTTTAGAGATGTTGCGCAAATGGAAGAAAGCAGTCTTACATATTTGTTTAATATGTGCGTTGAAGGACATGTCCTGGTACAAAAATGACTCCAAGGTTCCTCACAGCATTACTGGAGGCCAAGGTAATGCCATCCAGAGTAAGAATCTGCTTAGATACCTTATTTCTAAGATTTTCAGGGCCGAGTACAATAACCTCAGTTTTATCTGAATTAAGAAGCAGAAAGTTAGCGGCCATCCAGGTCTTTATGTCTTTAAGGCATTCCTGCAGTTTAACTAATTGGTGTGTGTTACCTGGCTTCATGGATAGATAGAGCTACGTGTCATCTGCATAGCAGTGAAAATTTATGCTATGTCTTCTAATGATGCTGCCTAAGGGAAGCATGTATAATGTAAATAGAATTGGTCCTAGCACCGAACCCTGTAGAACTCCATAATTGACCTTAGTGGGTGAAGAGGACTCTCCATTTACTTGAACAAATTGGAGTCTATTAGATAGATATGATACAAACCAGTGCAGTGCAGTACCTTTAATACCTACAGCATGTTCTAATCGCTCTAATAGGATATCATGGTCAACAGTATCGAACGCAGCACTGAGGTCTAGCAGGACAAGCACAGAGATGAGTCCACTGTCAGAGGCCATAAGAAGATCATTTGTAACCTTCACTAAAGCTGTTTCTGTGCTGTGATGAGCTCTGAAACCTGACTGAAACTCTTAAAATAAGCCATTCCTGTGCAGATGATCTGTTAGCTGTTTGACAACTACTCATTCAAGGATTTTTGATATGAAAGGAAGGTTGGAGATTGGCCTATAATTAGCTAAAACAGCTGGGTCTAGAGATGGCTTTTTAAGTAAAGGTTTAACTACAGCCACCTTGAAGGCCTGTGGTACATAGCCGATTATTAGAGATAGCTTGATCATATTTAAGATTGAAGCATTAATTATTGGCAGGACTTCTTTGAGCAGTTTTGTAGGAATGGGGTCTAAAAGACACGTTGATGGTTTGGAGGAATTAATTATTGAAGTTAACTCAGAAAGATCAATTGGAGAAAAAGAGTCTAACTTAACATCGATGGTACTAAAAGTAGCTGTAGATAATATTACATCTGTGGGATGATTATTGGTAATTTTTTCTCTAATGATAAAAAATTTATTTGTGAAGAAGTTCATGAAGTCATTACTAGTTAACGTTAAAGGGATTGTTGGCTCAGTAGATCTTTGACTTTTTGTCAGCCTTAAACTGCATGATTAAATATAGTCTTCTGTTTCTCTTCTCCTCCCTTGTGTGTAGAATGTTGGGGGAGGTTATTTAGCTATAGTTTAACTCAGGCACATTCCATGCAAAGATTCTCGGTTTTCTTCTCTGCTAAAGGATGTTTACTTTCTGGTCTGTAAGGCCTCACCTAAGCTTTATATATGGTGAAATGTTAAAGGGAAATGGCAAATGGACCGATTCTTATATAGCGCTTTTCTACTCTCCCGGAGTACTCAAAGTGCTCTATACAACATTACACATTAACCCTATCACACCCATTCTCACAAGCACTGTCTCTAAACTGAGTGCTTTTCTAACAACATTCACACTCTGATGGACACATCAGAGAACAACTTGGGGTTAGTTAGTTGGCATGCAGACTGGAGGAGCCAGGGATCAAACCACCAACCTTCCGATCAGTGAGGCAAGGCAAGTTTATTTATATAGCACAATTCAACAACAAGGTGATTCAAAGTGCTTTACAGAGACATTTAAAAAAACAAAACAAATAAAAAGCACGGTTTAAAATGAAAAACTAAGAAAGGAACATTAGATAAATCAGTAGTTAAAGTCTAAGTTTTGAAACTTAAGCTTAAAAGTAAAACAGTGTGGATTTGATGCTTTATTCAAATGCAGCTGAGAACAGGTGAGTCTTCAACCTGGATTTAAATAAACTGAGTGTTTCAGCTGATCTGAGGCTTTCTGGGAGTTTGTTCCAGATATATGGTGCATAAAAGCTGAATGCTGCTTCTCCATGTCTGGTGCTGACTCTAGAAACAGATAAAAACATGATCCAGATGACCTGAGGGATCTGGAAGGTTTATACTGGGTCAAGAGGTCACTGATGTATTTTGGACCTAAACCATTCAGAGGTTTATAGACTAGCATCAGAACTTTAAAGTCTCAGTCATTAATTTCCTCAATGCATTTACCAAGAGCCTGTACAGGGCCTCAGTCTCCAGGTGACATTGTATTATAGATCTGTGTGTCATCTGCATAGCTGTGATAGTTTATTTTGTTGATCTTTATAATGTGTGCCAATGGGAGCATGTAAATGTTAAACAGAAGGGGTGCCAAGATGGAACCTTGGGGAACTCCACATGTGATACTTGTCTGCTCAGATGTGAAGTTACCTATTGATACAAAGTATTTCCTGTTTTGTAAGTATGTTTTGAACCAGTTTAGTACAGTTCCTGAAAGACCTGCCCAGTTCTCCAGTCGTTTGAGTAATATGTTGTGGTCAACAGTATCAAATGCTGCACTGAGATCCAGTTAAACTAAGACTGACATTTTTCCACTGTCTGTATTCAGACATATGTCATTAAACACTTTGGTCAGAGCGGTTTCAGTGCTGTGATTCTGTCTAAAACCTGACTGGAAGGCATCATAGCAGTTATTCTGTGTTAAGAAGTAATTGAGGTGTTGAGAAACTGCTTTTTCAATAATCTTACTTAAAAATGGGAGATTTGAGATCGGCCTGTAGTTGTTCGTTTGTGTCAAGAAGCGCTGTGTGGCAGGCAGGAGTAGGACCCAAAATGCAGGCGCTCAGACTCAAGGGGTTAACTCAAAATCACAGCTTTATTTGCTGGCAGTGGAAAATCATACAAAACTAAACTAAACTGGGGAAATATGAACTACAATTTACAGAGAGGCACACGAGGAAACACACAGCTTGAGGGATGGCATGACACAGACTCAGAGAAACACAGGGTTTAAATACACTGGGAAATAACGAGGGGAACGAGACACAGAAGGAGAGCACAGCTGGGGGAAATCAGAACTGACAAGACATGGAAGCAAAGTAGGACACATTCACATAAGACATGGACCTTCAAAGTAAAACAGGAAATACACAGACACACAGACCAGAGGGGGAGAGAAAAGCACAGAGAAGCACGAGGGGTGAGCACAGACATGAGGGGCTGGGAAAACATGGAATGAAACACAACACCCAATAAACTAAACAACTTAGGACCGATAAAATAACTCCAAGAATAACAAATGAACTTAACATGAAACAGGAACAAAGGAAAAACTAAGAATGCTGGGTCGCATGACCCAGGATCCTAACAATTTGTGTCTTGTCAAGATTGTCCCTTTTCAGTAAAGGTTTAATTACAGCAGTTTTTAGTGGTTCTGGAAACACCTGACATTAAAGAAAAGTTGACGATCTCTAACAAGTCTGACTCCAAAGTCTTTGAGACCTTTTTGAAAAAACTTGTTGGCAGGACATCTAAACAGCAAGAGGAGGAGTTCAGTTGACCTAAGATGTCATCCAGGTCTTTGCTGTTAATAGGGTGAAACTGTCTCATGGTGTTTAAACTGTTTTTCGGTGGACACAGTACATTTCCTGGATCAGCTGTTGATGTACCAATTGCTTGTCTAGTCTTTTGGATTTTGTCTGTGAAGAATTTGGCAAAGTCATTGCAGGCCATGGTCGAATGAAGTTCAGCTGCCACTGACACAGGAGGGTTTGTTAGACTGTCAACTGTAGCAAATAAGACCCGAGCATCATGACTGTTTTTGGTTATGATGTCAGAGAAGTAGGACCTCCATGCACTCCTCAGTTGTAAATTATAATTGCGAAGTTTCTCTTTATAGATGTCATAATGAACCTGGAGGTTTGTTTTTCTCCATCTCAGCTTTCCTACACTCTCTTTTTTCATTTTTCAACAGTGAGGAGTTTCTCCATGGAGACTCCTTCCTTCCAGAGATAACCTTCACCTTAATGGGAGCAATAGTGTCCATAACATTTAAGCATTGAAGCTATTGACGAGCTCATTGACTGAACCTCTGGACAGACCAGGTGTTAATAGGAAGGCCTGGTTAAAGATCTCAATACTGTTTTCAGTTATACACCGTTTTGTGATCACTGCTGTTGACATATTTGTGTGCGCTGAAATTTTACTTTCAAAGAAAACACAGTAATGATCAGACAGGCCCACATGAGACAAAGTAACATTAGAAATGCTCAGGCCCTTGGAGATCAGTAGGCCAAGAGTGCTCTTATTTCTTCAATGTCAGGGGTTAGACTACCCTTCTGTTCGTTGCATAGATCAAGGGATTTATTCGCCCCTATGGCCGAGATGCGCCAAGGTGTGAAACCGCTTTCACACCTTGGCGCATGTGATTAGAGGATCACCAGGGGGTCCTTTGTCCCTCTTTGGGGGGATACTCCCACTGGGTTTAAATCTGGGACTCTCGGCCATTTGACCTTAGAACTGAAGAAGCTTCTCGGATGAGAGGTGAAACGTCTTCAAGCAACTTAAAGAAGTCCAGACGCTTTTCTTTGCAAACTCCTTTGACTACGATGACCTGGATGACTGAGAACCTTCACAGACATATGGTTTATTAAAATAATCAAATTACAGCATTTACATTTATGTTAGACTACTTTTAATTAAGTGGTTTAGCCCACTTACAATGAAAATTAAAAAAAATATCTTGTTCATGACCTGTGTAGTATGTGATTATTGGAAGTAAAAATAACTTGAATGACCAATTTTGGGAAATTAATTATATAGTTACTTCTTCAAAAAGGTAACTGAGTTTTGCAAACAACAAAGTGTTAAGCTGCTATTTACCTAAAAATGGAGCCAAGGCGTCCTTTTTTTAAATAAACATTTCGAACTATTTACAGAACAATCAGCTGTTCTGCATCAAATTTGAGCTTTGAGCTGGGAAGAGGGGGGAGGGGAGGTAGTTACACTCTCAGTAGCACAGGAACAGAGCCGGAGGGAAAGAGAGAGAAAGAGAGCCAGGGACAACAACGTCACATTAGAAAGGTATAGTAATCATCCACAACTATTTTCAGTTGAGGATGATGAAGGATTCAGAAAGTTTATTCATGCAGACCCATATGACAAAGAATATGCATGTTCTTTTTGTTTTCATATTTTAATTTATATTTAATTGTGTTGTTTCACTTTAAAATTGTTTAAAAGGAAAAAGGTGAAAATTTAAATAGTTAAAAGTTGAAATGTAAATAGTTGGTTTTTGTATTATATGATTTATTTATTACATTTTATGTGGAGTGAATAAATAAAAGTATATTTACGGTGGCCCCTACAGACAAAGCACGTACAAACTCCAAAGTACGTACAAACCCCGAAGCACGTACAAACTCCAAAACACATAAAAACTCCAAAGAACATACAAACTCCAAAACACGTACAAAACACGAAAAAAGTGCTCCAGGATGCTAGGGGCAGTGTTGAGCATTTGTTACCTATTGGCTACACAAGGCAGGAAGTACCAACGACCGGATTTGGTGTGTGGTAGTAACAGGTAAATGAACATTTTTAAATTATTTGAATATATAGGAGTGCTTGTGTATAAATACACAAACAATATACATATGCTTTCAATTGTTTAATTTATGTGATCTTGGTAGCTCAGTTAACGCTAGAAATGTGTTTTGGAGTTTGTACGTGCTTTTTGGAGTTTGTATGTGTTTTGTCTGTAGGGGCCATCGTATATATTTATATGTCAACATATATAAAACCACGTTTTTTTTTACATTAGTAATTCCTTTTGTGCATAATTTTATATTGTTGTTAATAATAAATTAATTAAAGCAACAAAACAACCTGAAGAGCCGGTTGGGAGCCGAAAGAGCTGGTTCTCTAAAAACAGCCGGAAATCCCATCACTACTGTGCTGGTCTGACCCCCCCCTCCTTTCAGGGTGGAGCCTGCTGGAGTCCAATGGTTGAGACCAGGTCTGAAGAAGTGTAAGTGTATTTTTAATGTGATTCATGAAAACGAAGCAGCACACATTCATCCATTTTCAGACTGTCACATCACTCATTCACATCTCTGATGTCAGGAGTCATCATCAAAGTGTCAATCAATGAACAGATGATGGATCAATAACTGCAGCTGGATTGTGTTTGTTCTCTCCATCAGATTCCTGTCAACTCACAATCGACACAAACACAGTGAACACAAACCTCCAACTGTCTGACAACAACAGGAAGGTGACACCTGTGAAGGACGTTCAGTCATATCATGATCATCCAGACAGATTTGATGTTTGTCCTCAGCTGCTGTGTAGAAATGGTCTGACTGGTCGCTGTTACTGGGAGGTCGAGTGGAGAGGAAACATTTTTATATCAGTTAGTTACAGAAGAATCAGAAGGAAAGGATGCAGAGGCTGTGTGTTTGGATTTAATGATCACTCCTGGAGTCTGTGGTGCAACAATGATGAAGGTCCTCGTTATGTCATCCACAATTCCAGAGAAATGTTTGTCTCATCCTCCTCCTCCTCCTCTGTCTCTAACAGGGTAGCAGTGTATGTGGACTATTATGCTGGCACTCTTTCCTTCTACAGAGTCTCCTCTGACACTCTGATCCACCTCCACACCTTCAACACCACATTCACTGAACGCCTTTATCCTGGGTTTAGAGTCTATCCTGGTTCCTCAGTGTCGCTGTGCTGAGTGGAGTGTAAAGAGTGTCTCCTGTTAGAGAAACACTCTGACTCTTGAGCAGATAGTTCAGTCTGTACATGTCGGTCTCTTTCACTCAGAAACATGTTTTCAGATTCATGGATTCAATTACTTGATGTTTGAAACTCTTCTAAATGATTCTTTGTAAACTTCTTCCTCTTCAGTCCTTTAAAGATGGAAACTCCGATTATTCCAGGATCCACATATTTTTTTTCTGTCTTTTTCTACTCAAAGCTTTACAGTGAATCTCAGTATGTTGTGTTTCTCTGAAGCTTAATTCACAACCAGCTCTTCAGCATTTTCAACAAGTCTGAGCTCATTAGGAGGAATGCTGACCCACATCCACCCATCCACATTAAGGGGACGGCTGTGGAGCGTGTGAGCAGCTTCAAGTTCCTGGGAGTCCACATCTCCGAGGATCTCACCTGGACAACCAACTGCTCCAAGCTGGTCAAGAAGGCTCACCAGCGCCTCTTCTTCTTGAGGACTCTGAGGAAGAACCACCTGTCCTCAGACATCCTGGTGAACTTCTACCACTGCACCATCGAGAGCATCCTGACCAACTGTATAACAGTCTGGTACGGGAACTGCTCCGCCTCGGACCGGAAGGCGTTGCAGAGGGTCGTGAAAACTGCCCAGCGCATCGCCGGAGCACCACTTCCTGCCATAAAGGACATCTACAGGAAGCGGTGTCTGAAAAGGGCTGGGAAAATCATCAGAGACCCCAGTCACCCATCACACAGACTCTTCACCCTCCTGCCCTCTGGGAGGCGCTACAGGAGCCTCCGGACTAAGACCACCAGGTACCGGAACAGCTTCTTCCCCACAGCTGTCAGACTCCTGAACTCTGCCTCCTGACATCTGACCCACGTTAAACTCATGGACTGAACATACACACACCCACAACCACTAGCACTTTATCACTATCACAATTATCCTAACTGCACTACTGTATAGTTCTGTGTGAATATCATTCTGTACATATGATAATTTTTCAATCCTACAACTGTTTATAACTTGCATAGTTCACATTTCTGTATAACTGTATATCTCAGATTTCTGTATAGTTTTTATTTCATATTTATATCCTGTTCATAGCCTGTACATAGCTTTTACTCACTACAGCCTGTACATACTTATAGTTATAGAATATTCATAACATACTTCACACCGTGTACATTATAACATACCATAATAGACCCATTTCTGTAATATACTTACACATCTATATTATTGCTAATATATATTGTATTATATCTATATCACGGCTAAAGCACTTTCTGGATGGATGCAAACTGCATTTCGTTGCCCTGTACCTGTGACATGTGCAATGACAATAAAGTTGAATTCTATTCTATTCTATTCTATTAAAATGAATCCAAGTGTTTGATTTCTCTTTCTTAGTGGGATGTTTACATCATGGCTGAATAAGTGGACATCCAATAGTACTCAGTGTATCAAATATTAAAGACATTCAGCATCTCTCATATTTCTGTTATTCAATGAAAACAGCTCCTTTCAAGTCTTTTATGGTGTTCGGGTCTGTGAGACCCGAGTGTTGAAAGTGTTGAAAGTATAGGTCCTGTGTTCCCACACTCTGTCTTCCTCCTTTCTGGTGCTGCTGATAGTGTTTTCTTCCCCTCCTGTTCCCGCACAAAGTTGCAATATTATTGAAAATTCAACTACCAATACCGTCTCTTACATTCCCGCACATTTTACCCTCTCTCTTGCGGGAATCAAGCTTTATTTTCTCATACCCTATCCAACCTGCAAGCAATCAACCAACAAACTCCGTGCATCAATGTCTCTGGAAAACTTCCACAAAATTTCCAGGATTATCCGTTTTGATAACCGAGATGACAGACCAGGTCGACTTCAGAGAGACAAGCTAGCTGCCATCAGGACAGTGTGGGATAAGTGGGTGCACCGCCTCCCCCTGTTTTACACCCTGGGCCTAATGTCACTGTTGATGAGCAGCTGATGCCATTTAGAGGCCGCTGCCCCTTTAGGCAATATGTACCATCGAAACCTGCAAAATATGGTATAAAGATCTGGGCTGCCTGTGATGTCACTTCCTCATACGCTTGGAACTTACAAGTCTACAAAGGGAAACCTTATGGAGGAGCCCCTGAGAAAAATCAAGGGGTGAGAGTTGTCCTGGAACTGACTCAGGGACTCAGTGGACACAATATCACATGTGACAATTTCTTTACCTCACACAAGCTAGGACAGGAGCTTCTAAAGAGAAAGCTGACCATGGTGGGAACAATACGAAAAAACAAACCTGAGCTTTCACCCCAAACGGTGACTATGAAGAACAGGCCTCTCAAGTCAACCAAGTTTGTGTACACAGCTGACACTTCCCTGGTCTCCTATGTGCCAAAGAAAGGCAAAAATGTGGTACTCATGAGTACACTGCACAGGGATGGAAAAGTCGGTGACCAGGAGCATCAAAAGCCTGAGATTATCATGGATTACAATGCCATGACAAAAGCATCAACATCAGCTCTTCTCTGACAGCATGGTGGGAGTTTCTGAAGTTGACAGAGTCTTCATTAATCCCTTGCAAACGTACACCTATCTGGAACAACCCTGACATATTACAAAACAATAATATGATAAACTTTTCAGATTGGAGTGGTAAAAGAATCAAATATTTAGAACATATACTAGAAGGAACAGAATTTATTTCATTTGACAGACTAGTTACACAATATGGGATCAACAAGAAAAGATTTTTAGATTATCAACAAATTAAATCCATAGTAAAAAAGAAATTTAAACCGGGTCAAGTTGAACTACAAACACCACCAAGTGTGGTTCAATTTCTTACTCTTAAAACCCCCAAATTACTATCCAAAATATACAGAATGCCTTCTAAAACAGATGAATCAATATCACTTCCTATTGCAAAATGGGAAGCAGATTTATCAGTTAACTTAGACCAAAACTTCTGGTCTCAGATTTGCTTAAAAACCTTTCATCTAATTAGAAATCCCAGTCTTCAATTAATTCAATACAAAATACTACATAGAGTGCACCATACAGGTCATCGTTACACCTTGCAGGAGCTCTCCTCTCTTCAGGAACTCTCTCTGCAGGAGGGGGAGATACAGGAGAGGTGGAGGAAAATCTCAGCCTGGGCGTCTATTGTCTTGTGTAGTCTGGAAGATGAGTGGATGATGGGGTGGGTGCAGTTTTCTCTGTGGTGGGGTCAGGTGGACTGTCCCGAGCTCTGTGGAGCCGGGCTGCACTGCTGCACTGGGCCCCGGTCCGGATGGGCCTGGGCCCCCTTTCCCTGGCGGGTTGTGGAGTATGGTTGTGCCTACTGGGGTCAGCGGGGGAGCTGGTCCCAGGGAGGGGTCACTTGCCCCTCCCCTCCTTCCCTCCCCTTCTCCAGCTGCCTCCCTCTTCCCGCTCCACCACAATCACCCACACATGCAGGGCCTTGGGGTAGGGGTGTGTCACCAGGGTAAAGAGGAGGCATCCCCCCCCCCGTCCCCTTCTATTCAATTCAATTCAATTCAATTTTATTTATATAGCGCCAAATCACAACAAAAGTCGCCTCAAGGCGCTTTATATTGTACAGTAGATAGCACAATAATAAATACAGAGAAAAACCCAACAATCATATGACCCCCTATGAGCAAGCACTTTGGCGACAGTGGGAAGGAAAAACTCCCTTTTAACAGGAAGAAACCTCCGGCAGAACCAGGCTCAGGGAGGGGCGGCCATCTGCTGCGACCGGTTGGGGTGAAAGAAGGAAAACAGGATGAAAGACATGCTGTGGAAGAGAGACAGAGATTAATAACAGATATGATTCGATGCAGAGAGGTCTATTAGCACATAGTGAGTGAGAAAGGTGACTGGAAGGGAAAAACTCAATGCATCATGGGAATCCCCGGCAGCCTACGTCTATTGCAGCATAACTAAGGGAGGATTCAGGGTCACCTGGTCCTTCTGGCTGCCTCTGCCTCAATTTTATCCCACAACTTAGACATTCACATTACTCACACTCTCATTACACATACATATAGGATCTTGGGGGTGGGCACGCTACACGGAACCCAAATCACCATCAGGGTGTACACCTTACCCCTGGAGTCGTTGCCCACCTCTCAATTTTAAATACATTAGCTGTAATGTGGAGATCCTCCTCGGGCTGTGGCTGGACAACCCTCCATACGAGCTTCGCCACACTGTTGAAAATCGGCTACAACGGCTCTTTTCCGGCCTGCCATGGCTTTTGAAATCGCTTCCTCCGACCATGCAGGCTTTTCCACAGCACACACCTCACCTTCTCTCAGCCACTCCTGCCTCGCTGCCCGATTCGCCGGATTTGATCTTGCCCGGCCCGTCGGAGCCCTCTGCAGGGAGGAAACAAAGATAGGGCCGCCGGCGTGCCACCCCACAGCCGGACGTTCGGACTTCTAATTCGCCGGCTGTGGTGAGTGAGGACTCTTTTTCGGACTATGTGACTGTTCATTCAGGGGCTTTGTTTTGTGCAGCTAATAGCAGTACGAACTGCTTATCGCCTGCTCAGCTACCTTTAGCTCAGTTAGCTGCCCAGCAGCCACTCTCAGCTCAGTTACCAGTGGCAGCTGCCCAGCAGCCACTCTCAGCTCAGTTACCAGTGGCAGCTGCAAAGCAGCCACTCTCAGCTCAGTTACCAGTGTCATCTGTACAGTCTCCTGTGCCTCCAGTGTCACCTGTAGCTCAGGCCCCTGTGCCTCCAGTGTCACCTAGTTCAGTCCCCTGTGCCTCCAGTGTCACCTGTAGTTCAGGCCCCTGTGCCTCCAGTGTCACCTGTAGCTCAGGCCCCTGTGCCTCCAGTGTCACCTAGTTCAGTCCCCTGTGCCTCCAGTGTCACCTGTAGTTCAGTCCCCTGTGCCTCCAGTGTCACCTGTAGTTCAGTCCCCTGTGCCTCCAGTGTCACCTGTAGCTCAGGCCCCTGTGCCTCCAGTGTCACCTAGTTCAGTCCCCTGTGCCTCCAGTGTCACCTGTAGCTCAGGCCCCTGTGCCTCCAGTGTCACCTGTAGTTCAGGCCCCTGTGCCTCCAGTGTCACCTGTAGCTCAGGCTGCTGTGTCACCGCTACTAATAGCTCAGGCTCCAGTATTACCAGTTTCAGTCATTTACTCCATGCAGGGAGAAAGTCCTGTTTCAACTCTGGGTGTTTCTCAAGGTTTAGCTGCTATTGGCACAGTCTTCCACTCCAGGGCTTCCCCAGAGGCTATGTCTCAGTCCCCAGCTGATTCTGGACCCCTGAAGTTTAAGCAGCCCCCTGAGAACTGTACCATGTCAGCGTTGCCTGGGCAGAGCCAGTGCTCAGTGCAGTGCCAATTGCCTTCGTGTCTGCCAGTGGACTCCATGCCTGCTGGCTTTGTGATGGCTTCTGCTGGAGGGTCCAAGGGGCCCCTCCAGCCTTCATCTCGTGTCTCCGCTGGAAGGTCCGTGGGAACGCTCCGGCCTTCGTCTCGTGTCTCTGCTGGAGGGTCCGTGGGACCGCTCCGGCCTTCGTCTCGTGTCTCCACTGGAGGGTCCATAGGACCGCTCTGGCCTTCGCCTCTTTTTTCCGCTGGAGGGTCCATGGGACCGCTCCCGCCTTCGTCTCTGGTCTTTGCTTGAGGGTCCGAGGGACCCGTCCAGCCTGTTGTGCTGCGGCCTGCAGCGCCTCCGACTCCGGCTTCCACACCGCCGCCTGCAGCACCTCCGGCTTCCACGCCGCCGCCTGCAGCGCCTCCATCTCCGGCTTCCACGCCGCCGCCTGCAGCCTCGTCTGGTCCTGCTTCAGACTCGTCCTCCTCGCCTGGTCCAGCTTCAGACTCGTCATCCTCACCTGCAGCAACCTTTGCTTCTGCCTCTGCGTCGCCTGGTCCAGCCTCCATGTCTGGGTCTGCAGTTAACCGGCCACGTTCCAGGCTATTGGTCAGACGCCATGGCCATCAGGGGCAGTCCCCCGACCCCCTTCGCCTGAGTCGCCGCTGCTGCCTTCCGCACGGTCGCACCCCCAAACTGCTTCCACATTGCCGCCGTTGCCTTCCGCATGGTTGCCCCCCCAAACTGCTTCCACAATGCCGCCGTTGCCGTCCGCACGGTCGCCCCCCCAAACTGCTTACACATCGCCGCCGTTGCCGTCCACACGGTCGGCCCCCTGAACTGCTTCCACATCGCCGCCATTGCCGTCCGCACGGTCGGCCCCTGAACTGCTTCCACATCGCCGCCGTTGCCATCCCCACGGTCGGCCCCCTGAACTGTTTCTACGTCGTCGCCGCCGTTGTTTTCCGCACGGCCGGCCTCCGGACCAGGTCTGTGTCTTATGTCAGTGTGTTCTGTTTACGTTTCCCCTGCCTCGTCAGCTGTGATGTCTTCCAGGTGTGTTTCCCTCCTGTTTCCCATCCCCTGATTCCTGCCGTGTGTATTTATAGTGTGTGTTACCTCGTCCTCATTGCTGGTTCATCTGTGTTGTTTCCCTCAGTCTCCCTGTGTCTCTCTGTGTATTTCCCCGGACCTCCCTGCATCTTCGTTTCTGGTTTGTTTTGTTAGTTTGCCCAGTTTAGGTTTTCCAGTTTCATGTTCGCTCGCTACTTCTGTTTGTATCTACTCCTGTTCAAAAAATACTCACCTGCATCAGAGCTGCCGCATTTTGGGTCCTATCTTCAACTCCACACGTCCGCCACCCCGGACGTGACACGCTGTGTGCGTTTTGGTTTTCGCTGTGAATGTATACAGGAGTTACTTTTGTAAATGCAGGCTCAAATTTTTTTAATGGTGCTTTTAGACACTCGAGCTGAAATGGCAATTGTGTGTGTTTTTAACAACTGCACTTTGTGGAGGGGGATAGTTAAGTTGAATTTGAGGTCTTCCCAAACAAATAAATAAACAAATGCCACCAGGATTGTGTTGCATTTTAGGGTTGTTTTAACAACTGCGCTTTGGGGTGGGGAGAGAGGCATAAAGGTTGATAAAAGTCAGTGAACTCTTTCCTTGAGCCTGACACCCGCACGTTAGTTTGTGTATTCGACCGTCTAAATTTCAAGTTTTTAGAGAAAATACGCATTGAATTTTGATTCCACTTTTAAAACATAGATGTGCAATACATTATTTTAATGTTGTTTATCAAACGCTGTGTGCGTTTTGGTTTTCACTGTGAATGAGTTACTTTTGTAAATGCAGGATCACATTTTTTTAATGCTTTTTTAGACACTGATCTGAAAGATAAATGTTTTTGGTAGAAGCAGCTTTGCTGGATTTGTTTTTAACTTGGTGAAACATAGTGCGAAACTTTTTTTTTTCTTAATTCAGTATTTTTACAGGTTTTAACTGTGTGGTCTTTCTGGAAAATGTAGGTCAACTTGTGAAATGAGAGCATGCACCGTGCTCTTCAGAAATGTCAGCTTTGCTCTTTTCATGGGTCCTCTGTTGATAAAACTGATTTTTTTTTTAATGGATCTTAATGTTTAGAGACAATAGCGAAACTAATGACCTATGTGTCTCTTTAAACTGTAGATGTTAAATTATAAGGCTACATATTATTTATCTCGCACTAAGTCTGCTTGGCATATGCTATGTATAAAGGCTCTGGACCTTTCCAAAAAGGCGTAGAGGTGGCTTTTAGCGTGATTAATTTATTACAATGTCAGTTTCTGGGGAGTTTTCAGTTTTCCCTCCTGTGTCTATGGCTGGTGCAAGCTTTTTGTTTATTTGTGAAACTGAGCGTGGTTGTGGACAATTCCGACTGTGCTGTTTGATTTGAGTTTCGTGTTGGATCACTTTCTTTAATTGTTAATTCTCTGCGAGCAGTGAAGAACCAAACTAGTACTTCAAAGTTTTGAATCCGTTTTGCCCCAGTGGACAGTGCGAAGTTGAGCTGCAGATCCCAGCATGTAAGCTGAGGGTCCAGCCAGTCTGCAGAATGGCCAGTTGATGCCTCGACGTGCGTTGGAACCGGCTTTGCCTGCACAGAGCGTTTCTGACAGGCTGGCGTTGCTTATGCATAAGAGAAAAGCAACAATACAGCATTCTTCTCTGCTCCAAGACATCCGTGGTCCTTTCACACGGTAAGTATGTCTGTCTGTCAGCGCTGATTATTCAAACCCTGTTTAAAAGGCGACTCATTTGTTGTCCAAAAACATTTCCTCTAAATTTGCAAAGTTATATATTTTCGATTTTTAGCTGGATGTCACACATATGATAGACTCTTGAGCATATTTATATAGCAAAATTCACAATGGTAACACCATGTTAAATAAAAGATGCCCAAGTGTCCACCAGTGCACTCTAAAGCATGCCTTTAAACTGTATGTTGATAAGTACATGACGCATACATTTACCTCTATAGCTGAAAAGAATCTGTATCCATAATTTGTGGATCTGCTGATTTGTTTTTAATGTGGCACTTTTTTTTTCACGAACTGCAGATGATGAAATCATCTTTATTTGAGAAAGTGTCCCTAAGCTATTGTTGTCCATACTTACTGAGTTCCCTAGCCACTTCTTTACTATGTCAACAAACTTTCTGAACAGGAAAGGTATCGTAGATTTAAAGACACATCTTCATTGAAGCAAAGGCAAAAAATTGGAATGAATTTTATGTTCATATTAAAGAGTGAAAATCCAAAAGCTGCTGCAATCCTTCCTATTAATGATCTCTCTCTCTCTCTCTCTCTCTCTCTCTCCCTCTGTGTCTGTGCATGTGTGTGTGAGTGAGTGTGTGTGTACAGGAGAAATGCATTTCGAATCAACTTTTTTTGTTTTACAAGAAGTGTATTTCATACATTGGAATAAATGTATTCTTTTCTATACTTTATAATTATGAAACTCTAAAGATTTTAAGTCCATGCACATTGTGAAACAATAATCTAAATCTTTCTGTCACAATGATTTCTATTAAAGCATGTTGTTTATGGGGATAATGTGAAAACTCTTTTGTGAGCTCTAATAATGATCAGTGGTGATTGAAGAGGAAGCTTGAACCCAGGCTCTGACATCTGCTAATGAGAGAACATGTTTTATCATCATAACGACAGCGAATTTAAGCGTCGTTAAAGTGTCACTTCAGCAATGCTGCCGGGAGAAAGCAGTGTTGACTCATGTTTTTTAATAGAAGACTTAAAACACTAAACTCTAATTTTAGGGGTTTGTTTTAAGTTTACAGAATATAACATCTGGTAAGACAATAAGTTTTACTTCTCACTGTCCGTGTTATGTGTATCCATTTATCATGTATGCTACTTTGCTCTGTGGACTAAAATGTTTCATTGTATTCATGAAATAAACCAGAATTTCAATCTCTGAATTTTTTACTGTTTTTCTGCTTTTGTTCACTCCAAGTTTGACAAAACCCACAGCTCACTAACAATGTGGAGCAATCTCAGTGTATTTAGCTGCTTTTTCCCTAAACACAACCAACTGAGAGAAACGCTTGTAGTCCTCACTTTGGTCATTGTGAATGTTGAAGGAGATTTGTTTCATAGACACCTTATACTAGTGTTTCCTACACCTAATCCATCACTACTATGTTCTATTTAAACCCAGATTCCTTTTATAGTTTGCAGTGAAATTTGTTAAACCATTGCTTAATGGGACAGCAGTACAAGTCACTCTTTACTAACACATTGTAGATAAGTTTATTGCTGGACAACACAGCTAGCAGTCTCACACACATTTTAGATTTTTGAAGTTTTGTGTGTAATGGTTTAGTCTCTCACACCTTACCCTTTTCTCTCCAGTATCACAACAGTATGACTCTCAAAGTGCGGCTCAGTAAACAAACAAGGACTCTGAAGTCAGAACAGAAAGATACAGTTGGAAGATTAATGATTGCGTTTTTATGATGCGTAGTACCCCCTCTTCTTCTTCTCTGTGTTGTTGTTCTTGTGTGTGTGTATGCTTTAGAAGTCAAAGTATACATTAGCCACACTTACAAAAAACATTTTGAATTTCATTTAGAACTGAGATTCTACGTTGTAAGCAGAAATTTTATGCTCAGCCAGAAGCATGTTTCCCCACTTTCACAATGCTAAGGCGTCAAATCCACAATCCCCAACAGATGGTTTGTCACACGCTGGGTTCAAACACTCAAAAAGCAGCACAACAGCAGGTTCAAGAAGGCCCCCTTTATTTGCACAGCCTCACACACTATAGATTTTTAAAGTTGTGGTGTACAATGGTATAGCCACAAATGTGACTTCTACTTGTGATAAAGACCACTCCACCTGCATATTTCTTAAGAAATGAAGCATCTTTATTAAGCTCTTATTTATAAATGTCTACACAATAATAGACACCGTGTGCTCTGTGACATTATAGTCTTCTACTTCTGCTTCCATTGGTTTGCATTTTAAACTCCCAACCTTGGTTGTTATGAACGGCTTACATTTCTAACATTTTGTGATGTAAAAGTGACCACGTGGCTTTTTTATTTTCTGTATGATGGGATGACTTAAGGACGAGTTATTTAAACAATTCTACATGACAGTGTGATGGTCATAGTACTTTATGAGGGTCAAATATGTTCAATTCAATTCAATTCAATTTTATTTATATAGCGCCAAATCACAACAAAAGTCGTCTCAAGGCGCTTTATATTGTACAGTAGATTGCACAATAATAAATACAGAGAAAAACCCAACAATCATATGACCCCCTATGAGCAAGCACTTTGGCGACAGTGGGAAGGAAAAACTCCCTTTTAACAGGAAGAAACCTCCGGCAGAACCAGGCTCAGGGAGGGGTGGGGCCATCTGCTGTGATTGGTTGGGGTGAGAGAAGGAAAACAGGATAAAGACATGCTGTGGAAGAGAGACAGAGATTAATAACAGATATGATTCAATGCAGAGAGGTCTATTAACACATAGTGAGTGAGAAAGGTGACTGGAAAGGAAAAACTCAATGCATCATGGGAATCCCCGGCAGCCTACGTCTATTGCAGCATAACTAAGGGAGGATTCAGGGTCACCTGGTCCAGCCCTAACTATGTGCTTTAGCAAAAAGGAAAGTTTGAAGCCTAATCTTGAAAGTAGAGATAGTGTCTGTCTCCCGAATCCAAACTGGAAGCTGGTTCCACAGAAGAGGGGCCGTAAAACTGAAGGCTCTTCCTCCCATTCTACTTTTAAATACTCTAGGAACAGCAAGTAGGCCTGCAGTGCGAGAGGATAATGTTTCTCAATGTAAAATTGCAAAGAACCTTTGAATAGGATACAACATTTTTGTAAACAGTTACCTCAAAACCTCCTCAGATCCTGTACTGTGAGATCTATGCATGTAAGGTAAAACTTTCCACAGTACCTCCACTTAAGTAAGTAACCAAACACATAAAGTCACCCTTACCAATAATCGACTGTTCCTTGAAAAAAGTAGCACAAACAGACTAACTGACTCAGCAATGATAAGTAGAGTTACCCTAGGCTGATATTCAAGCTGAAGAAAATAAAAAGGTTTTATTTATTTATTTATTTATTTATTTTGCTCTACAGATTAAAGAAAAATAGGTTTAACAATTCAACCAGACCCACACCTTCAACAAGACCGAGACCTTCAACATATGTACATTCAAATTTTGGAACACTGCTGTTGTTCAATAGTTTTTATCCACTCTCAAAAGTCATTTTATGGCTTTAATATTTCCAGCTGATTTGGAGACTTCTGGCATTTCAAATGCGCGTCCAAATGCTTTAAACATCCGCTTTGTCTGTAACGATTGTATCAAACTACATAGCATTGTTTTTACTAAAATTCAACATTTTTAGATGAAAATTTGCCTGCTTTTTTCACTGTAACATCCCCTCAGTACCAGTTTTTTTTTATGATGATATTCTTGGAGATTCAATTTTTTTTATATATTTATGCTTTTGGAGTGAGGGTATCTAATACGCACGTTGTCACTGTGTTTTGTACTACCAACTGTGAGGGCTTTGCTTTTACTTTGAGCAGTCTGTTTTTATTTTGTCTCGTGAGTGTGTGTTTTTCAAAGGAGATCTTCATCAGTTTGATTTTGTTATCACAAACTTTGTGTAAAGTTCACAACAGAGGTAAAGAGATTTAAACACACCAGTTTAAGGAGGCAAGCAAGGGTTGGACCAGCTGCACAGGACAGGTGAAGAAGAGAGTGTCGGGGGAAATGTGCAACAGAAGCAGAGGGAACATTTTACAAGATGATAAATGGCAGATTTAGATGATTACGGATTTTGTTAACACACAGGTCAGTACCTTCGCTATTGTCTCTAAACATTAACATCCATTAAAAAAAAACAAAACAGTTTTATCAACAGAGGACCCATGAAACGAGCAAAGCTGACAGTTCTGAAGAGCACGGTGCATGCTCTCATTTCACAAGTTGGCCTACATTTTCCAGAAAGACAGAAAGACCACACAGTTAAAACCTGTAAAAATACTGAAGTAAGAGTTTCACACTATGTTTCTCCAAATTAAAAACAAATCCCGCAAAGCTGCTTCTAACACAAACATTTATCTTTCAGCTCTAGTGTCTAAAGGCACCATTAAAAAAATTTGAGCCTGCATTTACAAAAGTAACTCCTGTTTGTATACATTCACAGCGAAAACCAAAACGCACACAGCATTTGATAAATAACATTAAAATAATGCGTTGCACATCTGTGTTTTAAAAATGGCATCAAAATTCAATGCGTATTTTTGTTATAATAAGTTTAAATTTAACTGGAAATTTATGCAAACTAACGGCACTGTTGTTAGGTGAAAGGTTTTTGGGGATACAAATATTTGATGAAACGGATATCATAAAGTTTGGTCTTGTGAAGATCAGGGAAATATTTTAGTGCTATTGTTCATAATCATCATCATTACCATTGCATTAATAATATAGTCTACAGTATTGATATTGCATTCAGATGTTTAAACATATTGGCACCCAATTAGCCTTTATTGCAGGTGCAGTTATAACCACTTTAAACTGTTGAGTTGAATTTATAATCCTAAATGCTTTTGAATGCTTTTTATAATCTTAAATGTTTATATGCTGATTATGTTGGTTTGTATGGGAGAGGCCCAGACTTCAGTGTGAAAGACTAGGTTGCAAGCTGACAGGAAACGCATGCTTTTGCAGAGCATGCTTGCGAAAGTGAAACTAAGCACAGTGTAAGTGTAAGTTATTTTGAGGAGCTGTTTGGATGATGCTGTTTGAATAACCAGGCTATTCATCATTGTCTTTTATTCATTTATATCTTTTGATTAAGCTTTTAGTAGTTTTTCTTGATTAAAACATTTATTCAACATATTACATATATAGTTTCACTTAGGTTATTATGCACATGAGAATTGGCCTCTCTTCTCACAAGACAGAGTTCGTGTGAGGTCGACACACACATACACATAGGTAGATTTATATTCTAGGTGAAAGTTTAATCATATTTTGCTTGTGACTGCAAAATTGTGTCTGCATAAGTGACGGTGTGCCTTAAGACGTGCTGCTGATGTTCCAGAAGATAAGCGAGCGTCCGGCAGCGACAGGAAACACCTGGCTTGGAGAGGAGAAAATGTTCTTTCCTAACTGTGTCAAAAGTTGCCAACAGACATTTGTGATGTAGATGTGATGTATCTGCTTTGACGCATGAGGGGGCGTCAGAAAACATTCCCTGATGATACAAAACAACTGCGGGTGTATTTTTGGGCGGAGATCTACAGCTGATGTTTTGCAGGGTACATCTCCCCACGCGTGTGTTTCATTAAATTATCGTTTGACTTGACCTTTCTGGACTTGGTGTTGTTGTGTACTTCATCCTCAATAAATTGAAACCGTAACAGTCTCTATCACTCCACCTCCTTAGTCACTATTTCTTGAGATAAATGGCGTCTTGAAGTCTGAAACAGCCAACAATGCTCCGTTGTTAGAAACAATGTAACAAGGTTGGGCAGTCGCTTAACTAACCGTAGAAAATCTGCTTATAAAACGAACACACACACACACACACACAATTTGCCTTTCAGCTTGATTGTCTGACAACAAAAGTCTTTCTATAGTGTCAGTGTAAAAAGACAAAGTAATTCCTGTTTGTATACATTTACCATGAAAAGCCAAAATGCCTACAGCGGCTGATGAACCTAATTAAAACACACCCCGCTTGAAGTGCGCAGTGGAACCACATGGCCCGGAAGTGCCCCTTTTTCGGATGAGTGAAAGGGCGTGCATGAGAGTGCATGTGCACGTACTCGTACGTGCAAAAGGTGCCCTTTCTGACAGTCACTGATGGGGGTGTGGGGGGCAAACCCCCCACCCCTCCCCTCATCCCTATTGATACTTATTGATACAAAGTATTTCCTGTTTTCTAAACACGTTTTCAGATTCATGAATTCAATCAGTTGATGTTTGAAACTGTTCTAAATGATTCATGGTAAACTTCTTCCTTTTCAGTCCTTTAAAGATGGAAGCTCCATTCACTCCAGGATCCACATATTTGTCTGTCTTTTTCCACTCAAAGCTTCACAGTGAATCTCAGTATGTTGTGTTTCTCTGAAGCTCAGTTCACAACCAGCTCCTCTGCATTTTCAACAAGTCTGAGCTCATTAATGTTCCAAATGTTTGATTTCTCTTCCTTAATGGGATGTTTCTATCATGGCTGAATAAGTGGACATCCGATAGTACTCAGTGTATCAAATGAACTTCCATATTGATCAGATCAATACGTACAGCTCTGATGTCACTAACATCTCCTTGAACTCTTCATTGATGCTGATTTGTGGCCCTCTGTTGGTGAGACGATGAGCTGCATAATGTCAGTTTAATGAGCACAGATGATATGAAGTCTGTATCCCAATTCAGGGTCCGCAGCCTTAAAGTATGCAGCCTCAACGGTCCTCAAGGGCCACGTACTCAAAGACTGCTAAGGCCAGAAGTGCGAGGCTTGTAGGCTTGTGAAATGGGACGGTCTAGCCTCCGTCGCGCTGCCCAGGATGCCTAGCAACCATGATACTAACAGCTGGAAACGTTTCATACAGCATTATTTGACAGAAATGAAGAAGAACATATTATGTTCATTTGTTTCTACTGTCACGGCTGCGGGGGCAGACGTGTGATGAGTGTGAGACAGGATCCAGACGCAGGCACTGGTTTGTAAGTGAGCAAGCTTTTATTTACACAGGTGGCATAAACAGAAATACGGTGAGCAAAGCAAAACCTAAAGGTGACCTAAACTGGGCATAACTAACCAAACGAACCTGAAGGGAAGACTCCGGGAGTCTGAACATTATTATGAACATTATGTACAATCTGTGGCAAGATCTGAAAACTGCTGTTCACAAACGCTGTCCATCTAATCTGACTGAGCTGGAGCTGTTTTGCAAAGAAGAATGGGCAAGGATTTCAGACTGTAGATGTGCAAAGCTGGTAGAGACATACCCTAAAAGACTGGCAGCTGGAATTGCAGCAAAAGGTGGTTCTACAAAGTATTCACTCAGGGGGCTGAATAATTACGCACACCCCACTTTTCAGTTATTTATTTGTAAAAAATGTTTGGAATCATGTATGATTTTCATTCCACTTCTCACGTGTACACCACTTTGTATTGGTCTTTCACCTGGAATTCCAATAAAATTGATTCATGTTTGTGGCTGTAATGTGACAAAATGTGGAAAAGTTCAAGGGGGCCGAATAGTTTTGCAAGCCACTGTATATATATATATATATATATATATATATATATATATATATATATATATATATATATATATATATGTGTGTGTGTGTGTCAGGAGAGATCGTGATGACAGAAAACTGTAAACAACACTCTGAAGTCAAGCTTCTTTTCTTGTTTCTGTGACCTCAGCACACTGACTGACTTGATGTTGCTAAAGATTTTAAAAAGTGGTAATTATAGGGAAGAAACTTCTCTTTTTCATCCATTTAATCAAACATATGATGCCTCAGCTGTCTCAGTCCTATAGCGTTCTGCAAATACAACTAACCTGAGGAGGCTTGGATTTGGCTGCAGGTGCCCCTGTACATCCTTCTCAGCAGCACACATGTGGGTACCATTTAATCACACTTCTTCCTGAGCTTTGCTTCATCACAAGACTAAAGGTGGCATCCCGTGTCACAGTCTTATCATCATCCAACTGGAGAAGAAACATTTACGCGCCTCCTGGTTTTGTTTTCTGATCCTGCAAAAAGACTGAGGACAACAAAGCCCAGAGAACACGAGACACACAATATCCAACATTCAGACTCAAGAGCCTCCATAAATGAAGAGCACCAGGTTGGTCCAGTTATACTAGATATAAGCATGCTTCACATTACTGTGTATGAATAATAATCAAGAGACAAACTTTGAAGATGCAGAGCATGATGTCCCATCATCAGACTGTAAACAAATATCCACCAGGCTTCTTTGTTGGCAGAGGTGATGATTCTCCCATCAGGGATCAGTGGCGTGTATTAACCTGTGATATAAGCAGCAGTCACTGAAATATTACTGTTTCAGGTAAGAAATCTAGCAGATAAAAGCCAGGGTGGGAGGGATCTCTACAAACTGACTTACCTCTGCAAGTGTGAGGTTGTTCCTCCAGCCTCAACAAAAATCTGACTCTCCAGTCACAGACAAACAAAAAACTCCAGCTGGGAGATAGAAAACGCTGTCTGGGTCTTGCTGGATGTTGCTGGTCAGAGTCCACACATTAGCAGAGTGCTGCTTGGTCCCACTGACCCATGTGGACAGCGACTGTGGAGAACTGTTCTGGAAAATGGAAAAGAGAATTAAAATGACAAAAAGCCAAACAGGATTTCCACAAAGACTCTCTTAGAATCAGCAATCAGAAAATCATTGGTTCATATTACAATTAAATATGACCAGGCTCCTTAAATGTAAGCAGTTAAGATCTGATTTGATTTACATACTTCACACAGCACATTTGTCCAGGCTGTCAGGTAAACATAGAATTAATCTCAGGTAACATGACTCAGAGTAGAGATTCAGTAAGAAAGATTGCCAGCTCTAATATTATTACCACACAATCCAAGGACACACCAACAGCTCAGATTTCTAGAACTATTTAAACAAATGTCTTCTGAATATTCAATTCAGGTTCACAGTGGGGGGGGGGATCGTGGAATTTTGTAAATAAAGTCTGCAACACAGAAAGAGCTGTGATCAAGCTATTTATTACTGCGCACAGGAGAGCCAACACACATCAAACATCACAGTTCACAGTCATGTCAGCTCTGCCATAGAAGTCGTGCTCCTACTCCTTTGTGCATTCCAAGGAAGAGGGAGGAAGTTACAAACTGATCATATCACACTTCACGTGTCTCGCTATGAAACCTAACAGATCAATGGTTATGCTGTTTTGTGCCCTTGGCCTTATCAGCACCTGTAAAGGGAGTTGTTTTCTCAAACTGCTGATGCTGAAGTAAGTTCATCTAGTTTTAGAAACTTTCACTGAACAGTCTATAACAGTGTCACAACTAAGCATATGCATAAGCACTTAAATACTTTAAATGAGAATAACAGAAAATTTCTATTACAGAGGCTATAGCCTGTCCCAGTAGTCATAGGTAGAGCACACCTGGACAGGTCACCAGTCTGTCAGAGGACTAAAACAGAGACAGACATCAGAGTAACAAATCTATTTAAAATGAATGTAAGCTTGCTGCAGCTGTATGTATGAACATGTGTTTCTGTGCTCACAGTCCACCTCTCAGGAACCTGCAGTTCATTTTAAGTCTACTTTAAACAGACCTCACAAAAGTCTGATGTGGCTGGATCAGTAGTCTGATTTAAGTATGATACCTTTGGCCAGGGATTAATCTGGTACATCGTTTCACTGCAGTCTTACATATTATCCCCACACCTGAATAAAAAATATTGATATTTACAAATAACAGATTCAGCTGATGCAGCCTGACTCAATCTGATTCCAGATGCTCAGCACACACAGAGACACAGAGGTCCTGTTTAAAGTTTAGTGTTAACCTGAGTCACTGATCATTTACAGTATTACAGAGTCTGGCAGTCTTTGCATGATGTCCACGTCACTGTAAGCTTCTAGCTGACTCTCAGGTGTGACAGGTGTGCCAGCAGGAAAGAGTAATAATAACCTGCATCCTGAGGTTTGTCCTGCAGGATTAAAGGAGCCAGGCTTTGTTCACACAGCTAGGATTGTATTTTACACTGACCCTGGGTCAGTATAAGTATCATACAGTTTAAACGAAGCACTGAAACTTGCACATATTTATTACAGATGCATTGAAGCTAATCGGGATATTTACTGTCAATCTGTGGCTCCGATTAATCACTTTACTGGAAACTTTATTAACTAGTAACTTCATCAGTCATGACAGAAGCTAATATTTCTGTGCTAACATCGTTTAAACAGTAACAGCTTTACTACAATATAAGCTAACGTTTACACCATAACTTTAAGCTAGCACCATAAAGACGGTAAAACACGTAATAATATCTACAAATGCATCTTAAAGCTGTTATATTAGCACTCGGTGTATTACTAACATAAGCACATTAACATTATTGACACTCGCTGACTTTTAATAGTCATTCTATAAATGCCGTCCGTTTAAATGGTCTTACCTGTAACACTGCTGTATCCACCGGATTCCAGCCAGAGTGGATTCTGGAGTCTTCCCACGCTCCAGTTAGTGATCCTCCATCTGGATGGATGATAACAACCTTCTGAACAATCTAGCAGGTGGAGATGGCCCATATCTATCGGACTGATTTCTGCTAATAACGCCCATTGTATGGACTGATAACAGCCGAAGCGGGTGAATAAAGTCACCGTGTCGCTAGCTGTGCCATTACCCAGCATACACCTCTCCCTCCGTAAACCTTACTGGACATAAAAGACGGACTTTCTCATCACTTTCCGGAGTTCAAGTTTTGCAACACGGACCCTCCGTTTGCAGACCCCCCATTCATCTCACCTGAGACGCCTTTGTTCTGGGCCTGTGGAGGCCGCAAACGCCAACGCAGAGGGAGAAGATCTGGCGTTCTGGTTCGACTGAGACGGCGCACTAACAGACCACCGTTACCCAGTTTATTACTGGCTAATGTGCAGTCTCTGGAGAACAAGCTGTGCGAGCTTCGGGCACGGATCTCATTCCAGCGAGAGATGCGGGACTGCTGCGTGATCTGCCTCACAGAAACCTGGCTATCGGACAAGGTACCGGACTCCGCAGTACAACTACCGGGGTTCTCTGTGCACCGCGCGGACAGGTCACAGGAGCTTACTGGGAAAAGCAGAGGCGGTGGTGTGTGTTTCATGATCAACAACAGCTGGTGTGATTATGCGAACGTGCACCCGGTCAAATCCTTCTGCTCACCGGACCTGGAGTACCTGATGATTAAGTGCCGGCCATTCTGGCTACCGAGGGAATTCACAGCAGTGATTATTACGGCTGTTTACATTCCCCCACAAGCCGACACTGACCGAGCACTCAGGGAACTGTACAGCGCGATCAGCAGTGAGGAAACCTCACACCCAGAGGCGGCGTTTATCACGACCGGGGACTTTAATAAGGGTAACCTGAAGAAAGTCTCACCAAAACTACACCAACACATCCATTTCAACACTCGTGGAGACCGGCTTCTTGACCACTGCTACACCTCTTTCCGGGATGCGTACAAAGCCCTCCCCCGCGCCCCATTCGGCCAATCAGATCACCGCTCCATCCTGCTTCTACCCGCCTACAGGCAGAAGCTGAAACAGGAAGCTCCAACCCTGAGGGCGGTGCATCGTTGGTCGGACCAATCGGAGTCTACGCTGCGGGTTTTGATCACGCGGACTGGGAAATGTTTCACGTGGCTGCTAAAGACATTGATGAGTACACAGACTCAGTCTGTGGATTTATCAGAAAATGCGTGGAAGATGTCGTCCCATCCAGAACAGTTAAATCCTTCCCAAATCAAAAACCCTGGATTAACGGAGATGTTCGCACGGCGCTAGCGGCACGGAGCACCGCTTTTGCCTCCGCGAACACATCGGACTACAAACACGCACATTACCAACTCCGGAAGACGATCAAAGCAGCCAAACGTGAGTACAGGGACAGGGTGGAGCAACAGTTTGACAACCCTCGGAGTATGTGGCAGGGACTAAACACAATCACAGACTTTAGAGGGAAAACCAGCACACCGCAGACCACGGCCTCTCTGTGTGAGGATCTAAACGTATTCTACGCTAGATTCGACACAGCGAACACCATGGCTGTGTCCCAATTCAGGGTATGCACGCTTGAAGTACGCATTTCAAGTGCGATTACGTCACCGCCACGCGACGACGGCTGTCCCAATTCAAAGTGTACTTCAAATGCATACTCCAAATGCGCCGTCGATTTCCCCAAATATCAAGCGTGGTCCGGTGCACGCTTCGTGGCCCCATATATCCCACAATTCATAGCGCGGCGGTGGGTGTGGATAATTTTGCCGCAAAATACGGCAGAAGGGAGCGGCCGAAGAGTGAACTGTCAAAAGTAAGTACTGAATATGATGTCACTTATTTATATGCGAATGTTTAAGAACATTAAAACATTACTTTTAGCCACATGTCGGCAAAGTTATGTGACATTAGTGATGTTTGTACTTTCAGCGGTAACTTGGTTTTAAAGCCTTTACTTCTAAATATATATATAGTTGACCTTAATCTTACAGAGAATGTGATGATTTCATGGATAATTAAAGTCAGTCATATATCCACAAACACAACAAGCTGAAAGTCAGTGATGCTGCTCGGTTTGCAGTCCTGAATATGACGGCACAAGCAGGATTCACTGCACTGTTAATGTTAGCTATGTTATATTGCTGCCTCTGTTCGGTGGTGTCGAGCCAAACGGACTTTAACGTGTGTTTGAACGAGCTGACGGTTCACTCGTTAAGCTGAAAGAAAGATGCTTTAATCACAGGAGTCACACATGTGTCCACTGCACCATCTGGAACTCTTCTTGTTTAGCACTCGTAATAAATGGTAAATGGTAAATGGCCTGTATTTATATAGCGCTTTACTAGTCCCTAAGGACCCCAAAGCGCTTTACATATCCAGACATCCACCCATTCACACACACATTCACACACTGGTGATGGCAAGCTACATAGTAGCCACAGCCACCCTGGGGCGCACTGACAGAGGCGAGTAATAACACAAACACTAAATCCTCCTTCTCTTGTGCTGTTTTGTAGCAGTGTGTACACCTGAGACTGTCACCTGTCTGTCTGTCCTGCACTCTCTCTCTGTTTCTTTCTCTCTGATTGTGGAATAAAAGTATGAACATGTGTTTATAAGTTACACTTGTGTTTGAATCCTGCAGCTTATCACACATTTGATTTCCATGTGTGACAACTGCAAGTGTCCAGAGTGAGGACAGACTGAGGGACCCACTGCTGCACATCATCTGTGAGGCTTTGCACCCCTGATGATCCACCAGGACAAACTCAGGAGTGTGTGAGGAAGAGGAGGAGGAAGAGCCAGCAGCAGCTGACAGATGGAGAGAATAGACAGACTGTTCCCTGTTTGTGAAGGACTGCTAGGAAAGTTTGACATAACTAATTGTCTGTCCTGAATCAGTCTTATTAGGTAATGTTCAAATAATGTTATCATTCCAGTGTTTTCAGTGTGGGAGAAAGTACTCAGGGCCTTCAAGTTACACACTATGAAAGGCAGCAACAAGTTTAATGTTCAGAAACCTAAAGTATGTATCAGCAGCAGAATGGAGCTAAAAATAAATGTTTGTTTCAGTTCTATGAAGCTTTGAGTATTTTGGATTAGTAGCACTGCTGTGTTTGTTGCATCATATTGCTGTAATTGTTTATATGCTTTATATATTCTGAGGTAAGTTGATCTATAGTGTTACATCATATTCTATAAGGATGTTATGTGTTTGTTTACTTTCTGCCCAGTTTGACCCATTTAGCAGAAGTCAGCCTGTTTAAGGCTCTGATATCTATTCTGTATGACTTAAAGCAGTTATGACATGGTCTGATTTTCTCACCCAATAAAGGAATATTTCATATATCAGTCTGATCTTCATTCTATCAGAAACAGTTATCACAGCTCGTACATTTTCTTTTTACACATATATGTAAGCATTGAGCCAAATTTAGTAATGCCAACATATTAAAAGAACAATGTTTGTCTCTTATATATAATACATCTGTATATACACTGTCAGAGATACTTGTCTTTGAGTGAAGATTTAAGGTGATAGGAAATATAAATAACTGCTACTTGCATCTTTGACCCAGAGTTCAAGCTCATATATATATATATATATATATATATATATATATATATATATATATATACATAATCTGACAATACATATAGTATTGTCCATATTATATTAACATTACCACAGTGAGATGACTTTAGTCTCATGAACAACATTAGCTAATTGTTATTTACTAACTAATCTTGAAATGACTGTTCAGTACAGGAATGAAGCCCAACTATCATGTTTTACAGTCCTGTGGTCTCAGCCTCAGATACTCAACTAATCAAAGTGATGTCATGACAAAAATGAATGAACAACAAAACATTTTTTCTCCTTCATTTCTGTCACACAAAGCTGTATGAAACATTTCTCGCGGTTAGTATCATGGTTGCTAGGCAACCTGAACAGCGCGACGAAGGCTAGACCGTCCCATTTCACAAGCCTCTCACTTCCGCACTTCCCGTACTTGTAGTACGCACCGTACGTAGTACGCGTAGTGTGCGTACTTCAAGCGTGCAGACCCTGAATTGGGACACAGCCCATGAGACCGGACAGTGTGCGCACCGCGGATGACGTCAGCGCGCACACTGTGTCTGAGGAGGATGTGCGGAAGTGCTTCAGGAGGGTGAACGCACGCAAAGCTACTGGTCCGGACGGGATTCCCGGCCACGTCCTCAAGTCATGCGCGGCTCAGCTGGCTGGAGTGTTTACACACATCTTCAACCTTTCCCTCTCTCTGTCTGTAGTCCCAGCCTGCTTCAAAATGGCCACCATCGTCCCTGTACCCAAATCCTCCACCATCTCCTCATTGAACGACTGGTGACCTGTAGCCCTGACCCCTATCGTGAGCAAATGCTTCGAGAAGCTGGTCAGGGACTTCATCTGCTCTGCACTACCCGACTCACTGGACCCTCTACAGTTCGCATACCGCCACAACAGGTCCACTGATGATGCCATACACTTCCCTGACACTCCATGCTGCCCTGTCACACCTGGAGAAGAGAGACACGTATGTGAGAATGCTGTTTGTAGATTACAGCTCAGCATTCAACACCATCGTTCCCTCGAAGCTGGACAGGAAACTGCAGGATCTAGGACTGAGCAGCTCCCTCTGCAGCTGGATCCTTAACTTCCTGTCTGACAGACGCCAAGTGGTCAGACTGGGCAGCATCACCTCATCCCCCATCACACTGAACACTGGTGCTCCACAGGGGTGTGTACTGAGCCCTCTCCTGTACTCACTCTACACCTACGACTGCACGGCCACTAGAAACTCCAACATCATTGTGAAGTTTGCGGACGACACTACAGTGGTGGGTCTTATTACCAAAGGCGATGAGACAGCCTACAGGGAGGAGGTCAGCGCCCTGACCCACTGGTGTCAAGACAACCATCTCACCCTCAACGTCGCAAAGACAAAGGAGTTGATAGTGAACTTCCGGAGGTGCAGAGAAGTACACACCCCCATCACCATCAACGGCGCTGCTGTGGAGAGAGTGAGCAGCTTCCGCTTCCTTGGTGTACATCTGGCTGAGGATCTTACGTGGTCAGTACACATAAACAAAACAGTGAAGAAGGCGCAGCAGCGCCTCTTCTTTCTCAGGAGACTGAAAAGATTCGGCATGAGCCCCCGCATCCTCAGGACCTTCTATCGCTGTGCCATTGAGAGCATCCTCACTGGATGCATCACCACCTGGTATGGCAACAGCACCGCTTACAACCGCAAAGCTCTCCAGAGAGTAGTGCGGTGTGCTGAACGGATAATTGGAGGTGAGCTTCCCTCCCTCCAAGACATCTACAGGAAGCGGTGCCTGAGGAAAGCAGGGAGGATCATCAAGGACTCCAGTCACCCCAGGCATAAACTGTTCAGACTACTTCCATCAGGAAGGAGGTTCTGCAGCATCCGGTCCCGAACCAGCAGACTGAGAGACAGCTTTTTCCACCAGGCCATCAGACTGCTGAACACGTCATAGACACCTCACCCTCACTACTGGAACTTCAACATTATGCACTCCATACTGTACATTAATGCCACTGTTTTGCACATGTCCAACCACCAACCTCTGTACATTTTATATATCTTATTTTATTGTTTACTCTATTTCATTTGTAAAATATGTATATACACACTCACACACACACACACACACACACACACACACACACACACACATAGAAAAACATATTTAGTATACACATCCAATAATGCATATACTCTTATATATTGTACATATATTTATTACTTTCAGATTTAGCCATTCTTATATTTTTGCTTGTTTTACGTTATTGTATTTTTGCACAACTCTGTTGCTTGAGAAGCTCGCACACAAGAATTTCACTCGCATGTACTGTACCAGTGTACCTGCACATGTGACGTGACAATAAAAGTAATTTGATTTGATTTGATTTGATTTGTACTCAACTTACTTTCAGCCTGGGTTGGACTCTATATGAGCGGCTTCCACTCTGGTTTCACTGTTAAACACACTTGTTTGATTTCACTTGGAAAAGTTGAAAAAAAATAAATATTTTATTGCAAAATTATTTTTTGGTACATTTTTTTTGAGGGTCAAATATCTTGTTTGATTTGAGGAATGAACTGTTAAGGTGGACAAAAATAATCATGTTAAAATAGTGGTGCTTTAAATCAGTGCAGATGTATAATGTAATTTAACATGTTGATAATGGTTGTAGTGGGCTTGTAATGTAAATGTGATTAAATGTGACATTAATGGTGACGCTGCATAAACCTGATCAAACAGTTCTATTAGTGGGTCTGTGTGATCAGCATCAGTGGGTTAAGGTGAGGCCTTGACTAGTAGAATGTCATGTTGGTGTCTGACAACACATGAGCCAACATCAGACTCCGAGCGCTACGATGCTAAAGATCAGAAGGTCCAGTGTGACATCATCGTTACCTGGCAACAGAAGCCCTCAGCGCATCTGACTTTATTGGAGGATATTTACAGCAGCAACACTGTTTAGTTTGATATGACGGATCAACAACATGCTGTGATATCCAGTTCATCTATAATAGATACTGGATCTAATCAGTCAGCAGATATTTGATCAGCTTATTTATAACTATACTAGAAACAAACACAACTGTGTTGGTGATTCATGCAAACTTGCATATCAGCCTTTGAAAGTTTTGTAGTACTGAGAACAAAGAGGTTGTGTTAGGGCTGAAACCCCGACTTGTTCTCCTCTGCAGGTCATCAAATGCACCACAGAAGTTTGTATTTGCACAGCCTGTATATGTTTGATGGCTTTATTATTCTCTGTTCAAAGACAATAAATGTGGAAAATGTCTCATGTAGTATCAGCTTCATTTAAAATGACTGCAAACATTTAGAGAACATGTGCTGCCGTTTGTCCTACATTTCAACACTGTATGAACCCTGAAAACGTGATGGCAGGTGGCAGATTGGAGTCCACATGAAATATCGGCTGTATGAAGACTGGAAAATATAGATGATACAAATATGCAGCCAAACATTTGTGGTCATGGATAAACTATCTGATCCAAAAAGCAGGAAGTGACACAGCTAGAAAATGAAAGTGTGTAACAGCTGAAGTCAAATGTAATGCAGAGTTGAATCTGCACTTGGATCCATGTGTGAAAGGTCCACATGTAGGGATCACATGAGTCCTGATGTTTGTCAGTGCAGCTTGATAACTCCATCTACTGTGGGCTACATATACTGGGCTGGTAGCTCCATAGTGTTGCAAAGAAACTATTCAATGTGCAAATTTAAAATCAGAGGCTCTTCTAACACAGGAGCCATGTTAAGTTTAGATCACAGCGACCACCGGCAGTCTGAAATGGAATGAAGCCCATTGACAGCCAGCAGGTCTAAACAGGAACGCAGCCATTTGTATGCGTGGCAATGATGTGGCTGCAGCTGACACAGGATTGGTTCAAACTAAACATCATTTCACAGAGTTCACAAATAAACTCACGTTTTTATCTTTGAAGATCATCATAAAGTAGAATTGATGGTCCAGCAGACAACAGCAGGAGGTTTGAGCCCTTCTGATGCAGCAGAAACAGGATTTGGAGGAAGATGTTAATAGATTAGAAAGAATTGTACACTGTGAATCAATGCAAGTCTTTCTAGATAGACAGATCTTTAATAATCCCTCAGGTAGGTTCCTCTGGGACAGTCACAGATAGAGACACCAATTCTGACGTCCTTTGAAAGTTTTCATCACTCGTCATGTACACAGATGTTAATTCTACATATTCCTAGTACTGAACTCTAAATCAATATGAAGAAAATGCCCCTACTAATCTGCATATATGTTGATATCAAATCCTTTTCCAGCACATGGATAAATCTCTATAAATCTTTCAGTCTGATCAGAATGGGCACAGTGTTGTTATTGCAGCATCCCTGATGTTTGAAAAGCTAAATGTCCATTTTAAAGTGCTCGTGTGTAGGATTGTGTTTCCTTCCTTTGTGCAGTTCTTACAGTAAACATGTTTGAATGTTTCCTGTTCCCCTGATGCTTCTTCCTGTTGGATAAAGTTGCTTTGAATAACATGTTCTTATAGGTTTCAATGAACTTCAAACTGGGATCCACTTACAAAACTGTCTCATTTTATTGGAACGATCCACATTTGCATCCATTCACGGTACATTTGACATCTGAACACGTTTGTACACATGATGAAAGGACAGATGGTGTTTGTGTGTCCTTCTTAAACTTAGTGTGAATGTTTCATCATGTAGAACTACTTAGAACAAAGTCTTTGGGAACATTTGGAGAACACGTTTAGGAAAGTAACATCCTGGTAGAACATTTTCTTAAAGCAAAGCAGAGCTGCAACATGACTGTGAGGATTCACAATAATAAAGTCACAATACTTTATTATTATGAAGACTAAAGTGCACCTTAATGCTGCCAATGAATACACATGTTCTTTGTGACAGCATGAGCACAGCTGACATGCACCACACTGACCCCACTCGCCCCATTTCTTCATCCACTTCTTGCTCTTGTGCTTGAAATGAGACGCAGACGCAGCAAAAGTCAGAGGCTCTAAAATCCACAAAAAGGGGGCTTGTTAGATCAGGATATTGATGTGATCCATAGAAAACATGGATAATACACCACTTTATTTGAAGACATCTGTAGCACTGCCTCAGGATGTTTCCACAGACTCCTCTGTGCACCTAAAGAAAAGGTCAAAGGTCAGCAGCACATGTAGTTGGGACAATTCTTCAGTTACAAACAACAGTCGCACAAACTACACAATGATTTTCCTCCAATTAGGACTTTTCACTTGCAGAAATGGTCCTGTGTGATTTCTAGGCTGTGATATAAAAACTAGTTCCTAATGGCAGCGATTCACTCAGTAAACATGTGTTTCCTTCACCAACCTCACACACAGATCCAATAAGATCAGGAAGTGGGCAGTATAGTACAATATGTGTTATTTTGTACTGTGCTGCCCAAACTAAAGATCTGCTGAAGTGTTGGAAATGATTCAGATGTTTATTTTGGACGATACAGCAGAAGATCAGACATGAAAGTGGAGATAACACAGAAGACCTGCAGCAAAGGGTCAGAGGTCAGACTGGGCCACGTGATTCAACAATGAGCCAATGATCATCAAGTAGTGACTAAAGCAGAGCCCTGACGTTCTGACATTTATCACACAGTTAGAACAAATGTCTGCTGATGACTTCATCTCATGAAATGACTGATAGATGTCAATTCATTGATCAGCTGAGCTGCTGATCTTCATCGTGCACAGAAACATTCAGCTTGTTTCAATCAGTAAATAACTCCCACTACTCTCAGTTTGAACTGTTCCCACTCAAAATGCTGTCAGAACAATGATCATTGTAGAACTTCACAAACATCACGTGTTGTTTTCCACATGTAAGATCAGCAAACATACAGAAACTTCCTGTTGCCACACACGGCCTCTAAAATCTCTTCCACGCTTTCTGTCTGAAGTCCACTCTCTGTGTCGGATCCACAGGAAACAACAAGATCTTATTAACATGGTTTTCAACGTGTCTCCTTCCAAAAAGTCCAACCAATGAACAAATGTGTATATTTGTGGAGGCCGAACAAAAGCATGACACATTTCTCTGTTTCTATAAACTGGTGTCAAACACAAATATGAAGAGTTTCATTGACAGACTCCAAAATGCCCCCGCAGTGAATCACAGGGAAATCCTACAGTGTGCAGAGAATCTTAATGGCTCCAACATCAACACATCCACAATGTTGGATCCAGTTCTACCTCACAGAGTTACTAAGACACACCCTCTGCCAGCATTACAACAGCTCCACCTGCTTCACCTGCCTCCTCAGCCTCTGTACACCTGAAGAGAAAAGAAAGGCTCCAAAAGCTCAAATCTACAAAGGATTCATGAAGTTTCATCCAACAAGAACATGTTTGCCTTCCACAGTGTGCTGTTAGACACCACTGTACCTCTGCCATTTCAAAAAGAGCAGCTTGGGAACATTTTGGCTCCAAACACTTTGTGTTTAACTTCCTAATCTTTGTTTTCTTTGTGAACAACATCTGGAGCTTTTTGACTCATAGAAACATCATTTTGTTCTTTAGATGACAGCAGATTGGGACTGAATAATCAATCACTATCAAACCAATAAAGATGCTGATTTTACAGGAACTTTGTTGGAGAAGCTGGAAAGACATGAAACTGGTGGAGATCCCAAACCAGTTGATAGTGCTGATTATTCCAAATAAAGCTGTTTTCCATTTGAGATGACTTTCTGTCCTGATATATAATAAAGATGTTAGTTGTTTTTGAGCCCCTGTATTAAAAGTAGATCCAGTTTAAAGTCAGCTTGAGTTTGATGTCTTTATGTCAAAGCTGCTCATGATGTTGAGCTGCTGATGGAATAAAAACAGGTAAAAATCTGCCTCAATATAAAAGCATGTAGTCCAGACTTAAATGTAGCCTATTGTTAGCTGAGGTCCACACACAGTGTTTGACAGTGTAAACTGTGTGAAAGGGCTGCTGGTGGAGCTCACTAGGATGAGCAGGTGACCATGTGCCACGAGGTGGAGAGCAGCTGGCCTGGCTTTGATTCTGACCACGCCCCCTTTCTCTCTCCCTCTGCTTTGCTGTCACTTATCTTCACTGCTCTGTCCAATAAAGCTGAAAAAGGCCCCAAATCAAAGAAATCTGCTGCAGCCTCTGAAATGTCTTCTGTTTCCTTCCCGACGGCTTTTTCACCGTCAGCCCATCAGACAGTCCAGCAGCATTTATGATGATGTCATGATGTTGAAGAGACTGCTATGGTGGCCTCCCATGACCCCCAGCCTCATCTACACTGAGATGCAGACATTTGAAAACAACTGAATAATAGTCCAACACAACAGTCTGTGTACAGACACACACTGAGCTTTCATAGAGTCAAAGGAGTCAATCAAACACAGCTAGTTGAGTCATTTCTTGTGTGAGTCTAAAGTGAATCTAGTATTTGAAAGTCCACTTCCTGTATTTGTTGTTGAAGACTTCTTCAGCTTCTTCTCAAGGACATCAGCTGCTTGTTTGGCAGCAGAGGCAGTTAAGAAGCTTCCTGAAAAACACTGAACAGTGAGTTCACTGTGGCATATGACAAATTCAGCTTTCTATGTGCAAATGTGTCTGTGTCAACCTTTCAAATGCTGTTGAATCCAAAACATCAGCGGCTCCTTGGCTGCTCACTTCATGCACTTCTGTCTTTGTGACAGTCCAATGATATCACAGCTGTTTCCACCCCCAGTGTCTCAGGACTGGACACCTTTAAACATGTGGAGGATCAAACAGCCGTCCAGCTAAACATACATGAAACTATCAAAGCTGACAATCATTCCAATAACATCTAATGGTACATATATATAGACACAGGACTACAAGGAAATGGCTCTCAGCATCTGGCTGTGGGAACAAATGATCCCTGTTTGTGTTCAAATTGTGTGCATGTTTTAGACGTGTGTCACATGTAGAAACACAAAAGTCCCACAATGACACAAAGATGTGTTTGACACAACTGTGCAGCTGTAAGTTGTTTCTAATGATTCATTGAAGCTCTTCTAACATTCTGGAGACAATCAGTCCATGAATCTGTTCAACACCACAACAATTTGACTTCAATGTGAACGTTTGCCATTAAATAACCTTCTTCATCCAGCTGACAGCATCCTTCATTCTATGATATGAACAGTTCCTCCTGTTGATGACAAACCTCTGACATGATCTGCTTGAGGAGCTTTTTCATGTGAAGCTCTCTGAGCTCAGGGCTAAGTTGCTGTGTTTCATCTTTAAGAGCTGCTGCCTCCTCGCCGTTCTTCTTCTCCTAATGACACCATTTCTGCTTCAGATCTTTCACTGGGCCTAAAACAGATGAAGAGTAGATCTACTGCTGTTCACTGTTTGTGTCAATATGGAGAAATATGAAAGACAAACACAGCACATACAGAGAAATGTAGACAGAATGTGCAGCCAGTGCAGTAAATGGTCTAAATATCAGCTCTTTAATGATCCTGATGAACATGAAACTAACATCCAATGAGAAACACAGCTTCCTTGTTTCATGTCCAATAACAATAAATGAAGAGCTAATAAAGAGCTATTCTATTGTAAAATGCTGAGATGATTATTAGACACAACCCAGCGGCTCACCAAAAGCCTGCATTGCAAATCTATATGAAAGTAATCTATGCTCATATATGGCAAAATCCTTTAAGTGTCACTGTGTTTTTCATCTGTGCTCTTGTTGGTTGGACAAGTTTGTAAATGACAAAGAGCTCAGTGGACTTTGCATCCATCAAATCCTGTTAGATGTTTGTTTTTCCTTCACAGCTTTGTGATGAAGGCTAAAGAACAGAGATATGAACTATTGCCAATATGAATCCTGATGCATGACGTGGGCACAGACCCACCAAAGCAACACTCAGCTCACCTCATTCCAGGCGCTTGTCTGCTGGAGACCATGAGCCTTGTTAGTCACACATTAGCACCGTGGTAGGAAACAGCCTCCATCATTTCATTAGATCTGAATTTGGACTGTTTCCCTCTGGATGAGAACCAAGTCTGTCAAATCTATTGATCCAACACAAACTATCAAACACATTGGCTCACAGTCAGATTGGCTTTGTATGGATGGTGTAACAGGGGCTGGGAAAGGATGCTGAAAGCTGAATATAATACAGAACAATAACAGGACATATAATCATGTAGAAACATGATCTTCAACAGGCACACTTCTATTATTCATGATCACAAAGAACTTGTGCAGCCCTGATATCAGCCCTAATATATGAGTGTGTTTGCCCAAAGATTGAAACAGCATCAACATGACAGCTGTAAGAAATCTTCTCTCAGCCTTGTTTGGCAGAAGATCCCTGCAACAAAGATTGTAGCTGAAAGATGACGTGTGTAAAGTTTGTCTTTGGGAGGGTTGAGGCTGTTTTTAGACCTTTGATAGTTTCAATCCAGTTCTGAAAGACAGAAATAAAAACAACATCATTAAGATCAGATCATGGAGCTGTTTCCTGCCTTGTTTCTAGCTTCACATTACAAGACTTTACTACAATAAAGATGCTAACATGTATCTGTAGCAACAACATCATTGAATCTAGAACAACTGGAGCCAAACCAGTGGCTCTGCTGGGATCACTGGTGAGCCAACACTTCCTTGTTGATGCAGATTTCAGGGCTTCCTGTTGCTCCTCCGTTATAACTGTTCTCTATTCTCAACACATGATGACACAAAGGAATCAGCAGTGATGAAGATGATGCTGAAGCACACATTTCACACATATAACAGAGCAGTCCAGTTACACACACCTCTGCTTGACATTAGGCCTCAAACAAAGACACAAAACACTAACTTGACTCTAAATAGAAGAAACTGGCAGCTTTTTCTGTTCTGTGCTTCTTTATATTTGACACACATGCTTCTCTTTGTGCAAACACACATCGCACTATAAGGGTAACCTAGCACACAATGATTGGACAGCACAGTGATGATGCTGGGAGATCCTATACGAAGCAACACAGAAACACTGAGAACTTTAAACATTGATTATATTGAGATAAGCAGCCGACCCAGTCTAGATAAAGGCGAGCAGCTGGGACTGCTGCTGCACCAAAAACAGGTTTCAGTGTTTCCATGTGTGTGTGTGTGATGTCTTTACTTATACTGGTCAATAGACTTTAGTCAACACATGATTGAAAGGTGTTACACATGAAATAAAAACAGTGTTTCATCTTTATTCCTCTGAAGCAGCTGCATTATAACCAATCTGCTCCTTTGTGGCCTTTAAAACAGCTGTCTCCTTTCCTTCTGTTGCTTCTGTAACTCACTGATATACAAATGTCTCCTCTCCACTCCACCTCCCAGTAACAGCGACCAGTCAGACCATTTCTACACAGCAGCTGAGGATGAAAACCAAATCTGTCTGGATGATCAGGATATGACTGAACCTCCTCCACATGTGTCACCTTCCTGTTGTTGTCAGACAGTTGGAGCTTTGTGTTCACTGTGTTTGTGTCGATTTTGAGTTGACAGGAATCTGATGGAGAGAACAAACACAATCCAGCTGCAGTTATTGATCCATCATCTGTTCATTGATTGACACTTTGATGATGACTCCTGACATCAGAGATGTGAATGAGTGATGTGACAGTTTGAAGATGGTTGAATGTGTGCTGCTTTGTTTTCATGAATCACATTAAAAACACACTTACACTTCCTCAGACCTGGTCTCAACCATCGGACTCCAGCAGGCTCCAACCTGAAAGGAGGAGGGGGGTCAGACCAGCACAGTCTCTTTCATCATTCACACATGGACATTACATGACTCTCCTACACATACTGTTAGACACTGATAAAGGAACAGTCCAATATTCTCACAATTTCACTTCAATCCGTATGTGGATCAAACTGCTCATGACTGATCCTGGATCTGTCAGCACACCACTCGATTGAATGAAATATGTCTTGATGCATGCTAAATCATCCAGGTAAATAGATCCCAAAAGGTTGATTCTGTTCATCTAGATGTAACATTTTCAGTAGTAGAAGCGTTTCATCATTCATCCAAAGTGACTTCTTCAGTCTCAGCTGACTGCAGGTTTCCCCAATTTTATAAACAGTACATTTGCACAATAACTGAAACCAACCCACTGAATGAACAATGGACTTTGAGGTCAGTTCCTTGATCATTAATATAAAAATTGTCATGACCATTGATCAACAACTACTGAACAAAGCCCACTGATCAATGGCCATGAGTACCATTCACTTGGGCAATGGCTGCAATCACAGCATTGTAAGATACAATACAATACAATACAATACAAGTTTATTTATATTTATATCACCTTGCTAGCAAGTAAAACTGGATAAGCTGTTCGTCTTGCTTTCTTCATGGGTGATAAGTCTCTGAACTACGAACCAGGACCTACGATAATTGTCCTGATGATCTTAGGGCACTCCTAGGGGTATACGGACTAATGAGTTCTACGAGGTAGCACGGCACAGTATTGTTCATGATTTTAAAGTTAAGCAACAGAATTTTAAACTCAATGTGGTATTTGATGGGAAGCCAATGCAGGTCAGCAAGGACTGGGGTAACGGAGGCAAACCTTCTGGTTCCAGTCAAAAGGCATGCTGCTGCATTCTGGACAAGCTGCAAGCTATGAAGAAGGGCAGAGTGGAGACCAAAGTAAAGGGAATTACAGTAGTCTAATCTAGAGGTCACAAAAGCATGGATAAGTTTCTCAAGGTCCTTGCGTGGTATGTGATGCTTGGCCTTGGAGATTTGACGCAGTTGGTAAAAACTAGATTTAACTAGAGTGGATACTTGTTTGTTGAACTTAAAAGAGCTGTCAAAAATATACCAAAGTTGTTAACAGTGCCAGGAAGAAAGGCGGCAAGGGGTCCAAGAGTGTCAGCAAATTGGCCCCGGGGAATAGGGTTATCAAACAACACGCTTTCCGTTTTCTTGTCATTTAATAAACAGCGTACTGACAGCGAAATGTCATCAGTCAGCCGAAAGTAAATTTTTATATCGTCAGCATAAAAGTGAAAGGAGATATTATGCTTTTCGAAGCATCACCTCAACCAAGTCACTGAGATACTCCAGCCTGACAAAGCAGCAGAAATGAAATGATGAAAGCAGAAACACCAAACACACCAGATGGTTCAGTTGTCTTTAACTGGTTTTCCATCTAAACCAGTTAAAGGCACTACCCCTTATGCCGAGTGTATCTTCAAGCCTCGTTAAGAGCATATTATGGTCCACCATATCGAAAGCAGAAGCCAAGTCTAATAGAACTAAATCTGTAAAGCACCGAGTCGGCAAATAAAAGAAGGTCATTAAGGATTCTCAGCAGTGCTGATTCAGTGCTAGGGCATGGTTTAAAGCCAGACTGGAATTTATTGCAGATATTATTTGCATCCAAATAGGCCTGCATCTGCAAGAGGATTATCTTCTCCAATGTTTTGACAAGAACGGAAGTTTGGAAATCGGCCTACAATTTGCAAGGTCCTTAATATCAAGGTTACTTTTTTTTAGGATGGGCTGTAATACCGCTTGAAGCCAGCCAGAAGACAGTGATAAATTCATTAAGGATAAGATACTGGGCCCAATTACATCAAAACCATTCTTGACAAAGTGAGATGGGAGGATATCAAATGATTTTTCAGTTGATCAATTATTCGCTTAAGAGTGGGAAGTAACACCAGCACAAACTGATGAAAAGTTGATGGGCACCCTAAGACTATGTCCACACTAGCCCAGACAGATTTGAAAACACCGTTTCTGTCTGAAAATGCTCCGCGTCCACACCAGCGTTTTCAGTCGTTTTCACAGAGTTGTGCGCCCACATTGAAATGGCCAAAAAAGTTATGTTCCAGTACTGCGCATGTGTGAAATCCAAGAAGATTTGACCTGCCTCATTTCTGTCTGCCGTTTATTTACTTTGCGGCTCATTGAAATGTCGCGGCAAAAGGTCGAGGAAACGCCCCGAGCTTTTTTAATGAACTAACAATGAGGTGGAGTTGTTGCTGCAAGTAACACAAAAGTACAAAGTTGCCAAAGCGAGTGAGAATTAAATAATTTGAAGAAAATCTATCTAGAGCATGTACAAACTGATATTAATCTTTAATAGGGCTGTCAGAATTGAGAGCAAACAAAACAACTGCTGTATAATGCCCTTCGTTATCTTTGTTTAATTGGTCGCATGACTGCATCATATCACTAAAATGCGTCATCGTTTACGAAAGTCTCCATTTTCACTGTCCACACTGTGACGCAAATGCGTCTTCAAATGTATTTGTTTTCGAGAGCGTTTTCAAAACGCTGCGTTTCTCCTTGGGCAAAAATGATGCGCTTTGTTTGAAACTGCATTAGTGTGGACATAGCCTAAGATAGGGGCAGGGCTCCTCACTAAGTAGTGTATGGCTTTTAAAGATCTAATTTTGTCTGTGAAGTAATTTAAAAATTCTATACAGAAGGCTGGAGAGGATGCCCACAGGACTTCGGGACAGGGATTGACCAATGAATTAAATATTTTAAATAACATTCGGGGGATGTGAGTGGCAACAATAATATCCAATAGAAAAGCCACTTTAGCCATTTTAGCAGCATTTTGAAATTCCAAGGGGCTCATACGTACTATGTCAAGGGAAAACTGGAGCCTATCTTTCTTCCATCTCCTCTCAGCTTGGTGGCAAGCCTGACGTAAGACACATTTAGTGTCATTTGACCAAATTTGGGAGTGAGTTCTAGGACGTTTCCCTTTAACAGGGGCAACAGCATCAAGGACATGAGAGCATGTGGATATCAAAGAATTAGTGTAATCATCAGCCGTAAGAGATATAGAACAATCAGTAACAGATGCTGCAGAGTAGATAAAGGCTGCAGAGAATTTAGCCACAGTTACTGGGTTGATTATAGGCGCCAGGTGTCATGGGCCGTCAAAATGCTGATTTAATTTGCATCACATGGAAAATTGTCAGAAATCCCAGTATTGTCAATATTCTTAATACAAAATTCCAGGCCACATGAAATAAAGAAGTCAAGAGTATGGTCTTTATAATGGGTAGGTACATTTACCCACTGAGACAGGCTAAAAGAATCCATAAGAGCGAGAAAATCCCTGGCAAACAGATCATCCTTAGAGCAGATATGAATATTAAAAACACCAGTAATAAGAGCACAGTCGTAGTTTAAGAGAGATCCTAAAAGATCAGAACTTCAAAACTGGTCTAGGTAGGGGAGGGCAATTGCCGCACTCTAAGTTTATGTTTAATGACCTCTACCTCTACCATTGGCCCTAGGTGAACTAAAAAGACACATATGTTTGTGAAGGTTCTCAGTCATCCAGGTCATTGTAGTCTAAGGAGCTTGGAAAGAAAAGCGTCTGGACTTCTTTAAGTTGCTTGAAGACGTTTCACCTCTCATCCGAGAAGCTTCTTCAGTTCTGTGGTCAAATGGTGGAGAGTCCCAGATGTCAATTTCAATGTTATTTCAATTTTGCCATTTCTCCTCAACAGTTGCCCATAGTGGACCTCATCACAGCAACAGAAACCGGCATATGGATTAATAAATTATCACAAACAGAAGCAGAGCAAATCAGGATGAAAGTTACAGTCACCCTCTTCAGTGCCAAAGTCCCCCCCGTCTAACCTCACAATACAAGAAAAGAAGGCTGTCGCTTCCCTGAGCAAAGACCACAACATCACCGTGTTACCAGCTGACAAAAGAAGGTGCACAGTGGTTCTAAACACAACAGATTACCACACAAAGATCACTACTCTCCTCAGTGACAACAATACCTGCGAAGCCTTAAAGTGAGACCCCACAAGCAGCTACAAAAAGAAAGTTATAGCTGACCTTCAAGACCTTGAAAAGGACAAAATCATTGACTGCCCTTTTTAGACTAAAAAAGACACCGTCCGGAGGGAGTAGCTCGGAGAAGGAGAACGCCTTTCATGCCTTAAGATGAATAAAAATACTTAAGAAAAAAATCCTGATTGAGGTTATCATAATCAATGCATGAAAGGGTTAATGTTCCTGCAACTAGACTCCTTGGAAAACCCCTACATAAATTTCCATGTACTATCCAGCTACACTAGTCTGTCCCTCAAAATATTCCTGCATGTGTGATTGTTTATGTATCATCTGCAGGAAACAAACAGGAAGTGAGTGAAGAACACAGGAGATGTTTCCAGCTCTTCCTCCTCTATCAGACATTCTCTCCATACCTGAGAGTGTCCAGTCTCCAGCCTGGATCCTTCAGTCCAGCCGACAGCAGCTTCATTCCTGAGTCTCCTGGATGATTGTAGCTCAGGTCCAGCTCTCTCAGATGGGGGGGTTGGAGCTCAGAGCTGAGGCCAGAGAAGTACAGCCTTCCTCTGTGATCAGACAGCCAGACAGACTGCAGACACACAAAACAACAATCCATCTGTCAACAATAATTTTCTCTTTGTCACAATAACATCCATCCATTTACATCCATTCGATGTAACTTTATTTAAGCTGTTTAACAGTGTAAGGTAACAGCCTCCAATATTAGAGAGAAAGCCCCAAACATCAGACAATCCACTGGGAGCAGCACTTGGTGATGGTGGGAAGAAGAACTCCCTTTGACACAAAGATCCTCCCAGTGAAAATAGGCTCCAGGAGGAGCATCTACCATGACTGGTTGAAGGGTGAGGGGAAAGAGAAGAGATGAGCTCAGAGAGACAAGAACAAAACAGAAAACTAAGGAGAGAGAAGAAAAAAGTTGAGGACATGCAGTAGTGACAACAGGAGTGAAAAGAGGGGAGTGGAGAAGAAAGCAGAGGATCATGGGAAGTCCACCAACAGCCTGAGCCTATAGCACCGTAACTAAGGGATGGTTCGGGGTCAACTGAGCCAGCTCGAACTTTAAGCTTTATCAAAAAGGAAAGTTAGAGGATGATCTTAAAAGTAGAGAGGGTGTCGGTCTCCTGAACTCACACTGGGAGCTGCTTCCACACCAAGTCCAGCATAGCCAGGCTTTCTTTGTGTTAGCTGGTTTGACAAAACCAGCTAACGCAAAGAAAGCTGGTTTCATATACTAAAGATAAAAAGCGTAGACAAGCAAAGTAGAGGAAGGTTTTGGAATCCAAGCTAAAACACACAGAAGGAGATAATCTTAAAAAAACCTTCTAAGGGTAAGAAATTTATGCTCTACGTTCAGCATTAGACTGTCTACTGACAAAAGATACAATAACTAAAATTAGATTTGCTAGGCAAAGGTTATATGAACATGGTGACAAACCTGGAAAATACTTAGAATACCTGACTAAGAAGAAATTAGACTTTCAGAACATCACTTCTATTAAAGATGTAAATGGAAAACAGTTTTTTGACAACAGCAGTATTAATATTATTTTTAGAAACTTCTATGAAGACCTTTATGCATCGCAGATTCAGACAAATACAGCAGACCTATTGGATGTATTTTTCTATGGAACGCCAGGACTGCCATTATGAATTAATTAAATACACCATTAAATAATTAATTAAATGTGGCAATAATTAATTAAAATGGGAATTAATTAATTAAATAAATAGTTATGACACATGTAATTAATTAATTATTGACACATTTAATTAATTATTTATGTATTTCACATTTTAATTAATTATTGACACATTTAATAAATTAATTATTGACACATTTAATTAATTATTTATGTATTTCACATTTTAATTAATTAATGACACATTTAATAAATTAATTATTGACACATTTAATTAGTTATTTAATGATATATTTATTTATTTCATTTTGGCAGTCCTGATGCCTGGCTCTCATCTTGAATTAATTTTATCTGTCAGCCTCACCCATCAAACTCAGGGGGCGGGGTTAACGCTGCCCATGCAGCTTCTCTAACATTTGATTGGTTGCCGTGCAAAGTAAGTCAAAACAGGTCGATCCTAGATAATCGATTGCTTCTGTAGACTTGAGGCAGCCAGGTATCCCAGAATGCATTTCAAATCACAGGCAGCAATGGTGGTGGTGTAGTTTTAAAATACCCCATTTTTCTGTCACCAACTACACTTTTAACAGTGTTTTAGCCGCGAATGTCGCGCCATAATCTTCACATGTCTGGTCAGTTTGTCAACATAGACATGTTTGCAAAAGTACTCAGATGTTTTCAGAGATTTCACTAGCTCTGCTAACAGTCAGCATGCAGAGTGCACCAAGGGGGTTACGTCAACCGGTTTGTTTACATATTCCACTCTCCGTGTGTCTGTGCTTCTGTAACATAAAGAACGAGCTGACATGTTTCTCACGACACCAGCGATCAGCTCAAAAGACCCTCAGTTTACCTGCATGCGTCCTCCTCACCTGTCAGCTGTTTAACACCTGCTGCTAATTCAAGAATGCCCACGTTACCTGGTAATAGTCACAGTTTAACTGGGCAGCCGGTGCTCGATATAACGCAATGTCAGCGCATTTTTCTGCACAAGATAAGTAAATATAGTATTTCTCTTGAGCGCAGAGCTGCTGGAGCTTGTTTCCCAACAGAGCACTTTATAGGCGAACCCACTTTATCAGCGGTTGATGTCCAATCACCGGCACACAGCTTTGAAACCTCACCTGAGTTTTAGCTCTCAGTGGTTAAACACTGGACTTAATTCACTCAGGTTTTGTCTGTCGGGTCACGTTTACTTCACTGTTTTATTTACAACTGAGCAAATCGGTTTGGCTGAGGCTAAAGTTACGTTTCATAACTGCATAGTTTTACAGACGTTTAATGGTTCACTGGCACATATGTTAAACTGAACTATTCGCTTTTCTTTATCTGGTGTGTTTTGGATTTAACAGTGAATTTTGAGATTAAACTGACTTTTAAAATGTTTTATACAAAGAGGAAAGAGAAGGCGCATTTCCACCGAGAGGAGCAGAGTTTGCAACAGCATGTTCATCATGAAGACTGCAACCTGGACAGAAATATTATATCATCTGTTTTTTAATAGTTATTCAACTGTATTCTAAGCACCAGCTATCTGTTAGAATTTTTAGAGTTTACTTAACTAAAAATAAATGAGGTTAACATATAATTTGTGTGATCTCTCTCTCTCTCGCTCTCTTTTTTTTTTTTTTTTTTTTTTTTTTTGCTTTTTCAGTCATGTTATGTTTATCTGTCAGAGGTTTGTTACAAACTATGAAACACATCGTGCAGACTTCGGGATGTTAGAAGAAAACTAATACTGAGACTAAAGACAGGAAGGTGTCCTTTAAAACTAAACATGTTAATAGGACCTCCCTATTTATATCATAGTTTATGATATAGCAGGTGTATTTCAGTAATAGCCTACTGATTTCAGTGTAGTGGTGAACAGTCACAAAGCTCACATGGGCGTTATCTGTGATACTTCTTAACTGTAATTTATCCAAGTTAACGTCAGTTAACCATTCAGACAGTGTTTTTGCAGTGAAAAACATAAACACTCGTGCTGACGGTAGGTTTCCTCAGTGCCAGCTATTAACATTATAGCCGCTTATGTAGTAACCATGGTAACCACGGACTCTGAGCGGCTGGATCGACGGAGGTCAAACAACAATTTTAGATGTATGATCTTAAAACGGGACACAGCCACTATACGTGCTGGCCTCATATCAAATGTGAACGCAGACTGAGTCTATGTTTGACGTTTGCTTTAAATGTTTGAGAGGAAGATTATATAAACAGCAGCGAGTCTGCAGCTGAGGGAATGCAAACTCAAACTGTCGGAACAGGTTCGATCGTGGATTCATTTGGTAGTTTATTAAATGTATAACTGTTATTCTAATCTGCTGCTGAGTCTGTGACGCTGATGAAAATGCAGAAAACACAGATCACGAACACCTGTTCAACCAATCACTTTCATTCCACTTTGATCTGCGACAAACTGACGGTTCATCTCTGTTACAGTGTTGCGTTAGACTGCTATATTTTTGTGTTCTTTATGCTGTAGATTTCCATGTCTCTGGAATAGTTGGCAGTATTAAGGATGCTTTTCTGTAAAATCATATTGATATGACCTGTGACATATTCGTAGATGACAGTTAGATAGTCAGCTGGAAAACTCTGGGTTAACTCAGAGAGCTGAAGCTTTCGTGGATATGCTGACCTCGCTCCGTGGTGTACAGGGCCGTTTACCCTCATGATTAATATTCACAATAAAAATATTAGCCGAACATCATGAAGTCTGTATGTGTTTCATAGTGTCGAACAACCTTTGTACAGTTAAAGCCAGCAGCTACTACATGACAGAAACACCAACGTTATCTCCTTTATGCGTTTATACACAGTTCACGCTGATTACTGAACAAAAACCCAAAGATCAGCTGTTAATCGAATTTATTTGCTCTCTCTCCTCCTTAAACATGTTTTTAATGTTAGTTATAATTCAGAATTGGCGACTGAAACATGTAGGACACATAAGAACATCAGGAAAAAAACCCCGATAAATATAACCTCAGTAAAAGAAGTCAGTGTCAGCGGGGGTTATTGCAGCTGTGTACCGGGGCCTGTGCTTTGTTGGTGGTAATAACAGCTCGATTGCTTGCGAGGCGAGCGGGTCTATCCCACGCTTTGCCGTGAGACTGGGCTGACATCTCCGAAATCATCGAAGCACTTTTTCAAAGAGGCTGTATCTTGACAAACCGACCAGACATATGAAGATTAAACCACGACATTTTCAGCTAAAAAAATATTAAAACGGTATTTGGTGACAAACAAACAGGGTTTTCAAAGTTCAGTTCTGTTAGTTTCCAATGGTTTCCACATGTCGGTTGTTGTGTGCTAAAAACAATGGCCACCAGGCCAAAGCAATGGTTTTGACTCGATCAGCGTTAACCCCGCCCCCTGAGTTTGATGGGTGAGGTTGACAGATAAAATTATTTCATGGTGAGAGCCAGGCGCCAGGACTGCCAAAATGAAATAAATAAATAAATCATTAAAATTAATTAAATGTGTCAATAGTTAATTAAAATGTGAAATACATAAATAATTAATTAAATGTGTCAATAATTAATTAATTACATGTGTCATAACTATTTATTTAATTAATTAATTCCAATTTTAATTAATTATTGCCACATTTAATTAATTATTTAATGGTGTATTTAATTAATTCATTATGGCAGTCCTGGCGTTCCATATTTTTCACCCCTCTTAACCTTCCCAAGTTGTCTGAAGACCAGAACCTCAAACTGGACTCTCCCATATCAAAACAGGAGGTATTAGATGCCATTAAATAGCTGAAGGTTGGCAACGTAGTGGGACCGGACTGACAATGTGCCGAGTTTTATAAAGAATTTGGAGAAATTTTAGCTGGCCCGCTGTTGAACAATTACAGTGACTCCTTTAACCCCTTTAAGACCTACCCTAGAACCAAGACTTCCAGAGCTTATCTTTCTATTTTTATATGCTGTTGTGCTTTTTTTGGGAGCATTTCCAGTTGCTATACATCAGTACATCAAAACTGGATTAAATTACTTTATAACAATCCCTGCTCTGCAGTTTTCACAAATGGGGTGCGGTACTCAAGATACTGAAGGGAACCAGACAAGGCTGTCCCCTCTACCCTTTGCTCTTTGCATTAGCCATAGAGCCACTGGCAGAGGCAGTACAAGCTCAGGCAGACACACATAGTCTATCCATAGGACAAAGATAGCATAAGATAGCATAAGATTACTCTGAATGCTGATGATTTATCTGTTGTGTTGGCTCGGCCTGAAATGTCAATCCCCTCTCTGGTTGAAACTATTAACCTTTTAAGACCTACCATAGAACCAAGTCCGCCAGAGCTTATATTATATTTTTACATGTTGTAGTGCCATTTCTGGGAGCATTTCAAGATGCTATACATCAATACAACCATTATAGCCCAAATTTGAATAATATGTATCCATTAAGTGAATGGTAATTACATAAATTGCAAAAAGTGCAATAAACTACAAAAAATTGAAAATCATTTTTGTATTTTTAATATATATTTCTAGTTAGAGAAATTTAAGAGGCTTATCCCTCAAAACTAAATACAAAAATGTTGCACAAAATAGTTTCCCACCACAGGAAATTTATTTTGAGTGTCCGCACAGTTTTATTTTTGAATAAAAAATAATAATTGCAAATTTGCAAAAAACAGCATGTGCATTAAAATAAACTATTTCCAGCAGTGCAATTTGAGTTCTAAGCATCCCAGAAACGATACAGAAAGTCATAAAGTCAAACATAACTTTTAAAAACACCAGTATAGGCTTATAAGGTCCTGAAGGTAAAAAAAATAAAAAAATAAATAAATTTCAGCGAAAATGATGTCACTTCCGGTTTAGGGCAGGTAATGGCGGACATGCGATTTTTTCCAATATTATGTTTTTGTTGTTGTAAGTGGTTTTTATGCAATTTCTGCAAAGATGTATGTGGAAGGAAACTGACCTGGGACAAGCTGATGGCATTAGATGTAAGTACAACTCCTCCGGTTTCATATGCAAAAATAATTATTGCGCTAGCTTAGTTCTACTGGGATTTAAAAATAGTTACGCAAAACGGAACTATAAAATAAATTTCAATAAATCAGAAGCGATGCAATTGGGCAGTCTGAAACAAATACCATGGACCCCTTTGCCATTTGCCTTTACTTGGTCGCCAAAGGGCTTTATTTATCTGGGAATTAGGGTTTTGATTTCCCAGATATAAGGACGTATACCCATATGTGTATAGCTGCCGATTGAGTACAACAGCACGCTCCTGTCTGGTTGGATATTGAGAGCTCTATGTCCAAATTCCCTTTGAAAAATTTGCTTTTTGTGGGAAAAGTTAAGACCTTAAAGATGTTCTGTAACAACCCACTTACATTATCTACTTTCAGAGTTTGGCAAATGATTCAAAAACTAGAAGGAAGGTCTCACTTAACATCTCTTTTTACTCCCTCGTCTGATTATCCTCTCTTTTTGACTGGGACCACCGACCCTGGCTTTCGGAACTGGGCTGCGAATGGTATTTCTACCTTTTCTGACTTAATGGACGGGTCCAACCTTATATCTTTTGACCAGCTAATTAATAAATAAAACATTCATAGGCTTCTTTAGATATTTACAAGTAAGGGACCATAACCAAAGAGCTACAAATATACTTAATAATCAACTGGTCTTTAACGATGAAAAGCAGATATTTCAGCCAAATCTTAGAACGTCTATGAAAATTTGTTGTGGCCTGTTAAAAGAATTTGGGCTCAAGGACAAAACTTATTTAAAGAGGACTTGAGAAAAGGAATTACATATAGAGATTAGTGACGAGGCATGGAATGAAGTCTGAGAGAATGCTAAATCTCTGAGCGTCTGTAATAAAGTAAACTGTGCCCTAAATTTAAAATAGAAATGGGCAACCTCATGCATTGTCTATGGTCCTGCCGGAAAATGCAACAATTTTGTTTTGTCATAAAGTGTGAACTGGATAAGATCTTCACCACTGACACTGAATGCAATCCATTGCGCATGCTACTTGGAGTGGCAAATGACAAAATCGGGTGGAAGTTTCGAAAACAGCTCTATGAACTGTTATGAACCATCTAAGACTCAATGGCACCGGACAGTACTGGAATATCTGTCACTAATTTGCTAAAATGCAAGTTACATAGTAGGGACAAAAAGTTTCATAAAATATGGGGCCCATTTATGCTGGTTTGGATATTTCTGCTATTTTCTTACGGGCCCTGGTATAATACAAGCGTGTCACTGCTACTTTACATACGTGTATCGTTAATTGTATCTCATAATCAAAGTCTCTGGATTTTCTATTTATTTATCTGTATTCTTGAGCCGGGTTGTTTGCTTTGTCTGCTTTGTTCTGTTATGTTGGTTTTGTTTTGTTTAATGATGGTGTCAGTTTAAAGTCTAAAACTCAATAAATACATGGAAGAAAAAAAAAACGTACCTATACTAATGAGACCTGAAGGGACATCTTCCATGGAGGAAGCAGAGTCAAGTGATGAGGGGAATGATTCATCTCTGGGGGCGACTATGTGGACCACGCTTGGTCCACATAGTCGCCATTTTCAGTGGATGATGATCAAGATGTTTCTATTAAGTGACTGTTTATGCAGTGATTAGGATCGGGTTTGAAATGATCATCAGTGGACAAACGTAAATTCTGACCTGAGAGTTTCCATTTTACAGTGTAGACTCTTGACTCCAGCAGACAGAAACTTCACTGAAACCTCCAGATCACAGTTACTCAGGTCCAGCTGTCTCAGACTACATGAGTGGGAGCTGAGAACTGAGAACAGAGCGTCATAGCCTCTCTCTGAGAACTTGCAGTGACTAAGTCTGAAAATGAAAGATAAACATTAAACAAACATTGTTGCTCAAGTGAACTGAGGGTGCACTGAAAAGTTATTACATGTAACAATACTTAATTCTGTCTTTTCAGGAATCATTCATACCTTACTAAGATACAAGAAAACACGAGGTTTATTAGCTAAAATACACTGCTGGAAAAAAAGAAAAATATACACTTATTAAGATGGTATTCAGTACAGTGGTGGATCAATTCTGGTAGTTTATGGCAAATGCCAATTGGATTTCACATGCCAGGCAGTGAGGGGAGGGCCCACTAAAGGATATCAGGCCCTCATACCACCATGATGAAGTCTTTTTTATGATTGTTTGCTCAGACTCATTAACATCAGTAGTCTGCTGGTAGTTATTTTGTAGCTCTGGTAATGCTCATCTTGTTTGTAGAAAAGAGAAGATCAGTTTAAGCTGGTTTTGTCCAAATAAAATTAGCAGGTGCCTTGGAGGGGCAACAATAAGATAACGCCGAAAACAGGGATGGTTTTATGGGTGGAAACCAGTTATATTTTTCCCCTCCTTTCTGACTTTGTTAATCCCGCTGATTACTTAAGGATGGTCTACAGCCCTGTCCAACTCCCCTAGTGTAACTGCCTGTCTCCCAGAATGTCCTACATGCTCTTGAGAATGTGCTGGGAGACACAGTAAACCTTCTGCCAATGCCACATATTGATGTGTCATCCTGGATGAGTTGGACCAACGGTGAAATGTCCATGGTGTCAGGGTAGCAGTATTGACATGGACCCTAATAAACTAATAAAAAAAGTCAGAAAGGGTGTGTGTGTGTGTGTGTGTGTGTGTGTGTGTGTGTACTAGAAAATCCTCTCCTGTTTTGGGTGTCATTTAATTGCTGCCCATCTAAGGTATCTGTTAGTAGCATAGTATATTCTTTTTGGTTAAATCTGCCAACTGATGAAAAACACAATATCCTTTGATCTGACCTCAAAGTATTCACTTTACAGTGTGGAGCCCTAAATCCAGCAGTCAGTAGCTTTACTGCTGAATCATGCAAGTTGTTGTTACTCAGGTCCAGCTCTCTCAGACTGGACGATTGGGAGCTGAGAATTGAGGACAGAGCTTCATTGCTTCTCTCTGAGAGGTTACAGAGATGCAGTCTGTGAAAAAGAAGATATTTAAGAGTCTTTTTTGTCTTGTATTAAAAAGATGTTGCAACATTCTGTAAATTTGTAATACTAACAATAAAAAATATTCAAATACAACAATAAATCAATAAAATACCTTGATTTTCTTAGAATTTTAATTGACTGTGTTTATTCTTAAAGAGTTCTGAATATTACTTAAACTTACCTGAGCATTTCCAGTGTACACCACGGACTCTCCACTGCAGCAGAGAGAAGCTTCACTCCTGAAGCTTGCAGGTCATTGAAACTCAGGTCCAGTTCTCTCAGACTTGAGGACTGGCAGCTGAGAACCAAGGACAGAGCTTCACAGACTCTCTCTGAGAGATCAGGAATACTCAGTCTTAAAAAAAAGAAAAGAAAAATATGTTTTTCATATGTTGCACCTTTTACAAGAAAATCAAATGTCTGACCTGCTGGCAGAGGCTTACAGTGCTCTTTGTCATTTTCCCAATTTACATAGCTATGATAATTCAAAAATAATTCTTACTAGTGATGGTAAATTTGATTTGTTTTACTGAATCGAGTTTTAATGAGTCACTCACCAAAGTGAATAGGGTTTCTTGAGTCATTTGCGTCACTTAGTCAGTTGACCAGAGAGTGCAAAAAATGTACATTTTCACTCAAACTTAATTTGTTTCTCTTTTCATGTATATCCTACTGCTAAGATGGGTGATTCTAAAGAAAACAACTATTTTATAGAGCAAAAAAGAGCAAAAAAAATTCTAAAGGGAACATTTATTTTGTTTATTTTTATTTTATTAGTATTTTCCTTAAATGTGTCAAATATATATTTTCTCATCTAAATGTCCACTGAGCTGTGAGCCAGGGGGCGGTAATGCGCCTTAACATTGGTTGCCAAGCAAGAAGAAGAAGAAGAAGAAGAAGGAGCTGTGAGCCAGGGGGGAGGGGGTGAGTGAGTGAGTGAGTGATTCGTTCGCGCTATGATTCAGCACAGGAAGGAAGGGGGTGAGTGAGTCCTGAGTGATTCATTCACGCTACGATTCAGCATGGGAAGGGAAGGGATGAGTGAGTCCTGAGTGATTCGCTTACGCTACAATTCAGCACAGGAAAGGAGGAGGTGAGCAGCTCAAATGTGCTGTTAGCATGTTAGCAGAGCGATGCTACTGTCTAGCTATTCTAGCTATTGTCTTGATGTGAGCTTCTACTCAAGGTTTTTTCTTCCAGTTCAGAGCAGAAATGTTTTTGTTAAGATACTGAATGTTGTGTTTTTCTCCACAGTTTTAATTACAAGCTAGATATATTTCTACTAATGAAATTAGTTTGCTAACAGCAACAGGGATGAGTCAGTGAGTCAGTTGGGCTTGTGAATCGTGATTCATGAGTCAGTAAAGTGATTCTCGAGTAGTGAACGATTCGTTCATGATTTGCGCATCACTAATTCTTACTGAATTCTTACTGCTCACATGCTGGACCTTACTGCAGCCTCTCACAGTTCATCCATTTCATGTGCTCCTCACATACAAGGTCTTAAACAATCAGGGTCCATCTTATCTTAATGATCTTATAGTTCTATTTCACCCCATTCCCACATAGCAAAATTGGTATGTCCCAGATCTGGCCCACACAATGTGCTTACACATGGCCCACATACCACAAAGAATGACGGCCCTTTGGTGGACCAGATCTGGTTTGCCAGAGGTGGCCCACACATGGGCGAGCACAAGGCCAGTTGCAGACATGCTGGTGGTCCTGTGCTGGCCCATGTGTGGATTACCTCTGGCAAACCCGATCTGGGCCACCAAAGGGCCGTCAATCTTTTTACTCTCCCAGATTACTCAAAGTGCTCTATACAAAATGTCACATTCACCCAAACACACTTTCACTAAACTGAGTGCTTCCTAATTACATTCTAGTGACTTCCGGCTCTTTTGGCTCGGCTCACTAAAAAGAGCCAGCTCTTTCAGCTCCCAACTGGCTCTTCAGGTTGTTTTGTTGATTTAATTGATTTATTATTAACAATAATATAAATTAAGCACAAAAGGAATTACTACTGTAAAAAACAAATTTTATTTATATATGTTTATATATAAATATATGAGGTGGCCCCTAGAGACAAAGCATGTACAAACTCTAAAAAGCACGTATGAATTCCAAAGCACATTTCTAGCGTTAACTGAACTTCCAAAACAGAGCTACCTAGATCACTTAAATTACACAATTGAAAGCATATGTGTACTGTTTGTGTATTTATACACAAGCACTCATATATATTCAAATCAAAGAGCGATCGTGGCTCAAGAGTTGGCAGTTTGTCTTATGATCGGAAGGTTGCCGGTTCGAGCCCCAGTTTGAACCGTCTTGGTCGTTGTGCCCTTGGGCAAGACAGTGGTGCTGTAAAGTGCTTTGAGGTTCTTGAAAAGTGCTATATAAATGCAATACATTATTTTTATTTTTATTTTTTTAAAGTTCATTTACCTGTTACTACCACACACCAAATCCTCTTGTTGGTACTTCCTGGCTTGTGTAGCCACTAGGTAACAAAAGCCCAACACTGCGCCTAGCATCCTGGAGCACTTCTGTTGTCTTTTTACGTGTTTTGGAGTTTGTACGTGTTTTGGAGTTTGTACGTGCTCTGTCTCTAGCGGTCACTGTAAATATACTTTTATTCATTCACTCCACATAAAATGTAATAAATAAATCATATAATACAAAAACCAACTATTCACATTTCAACTTTTAACTATTTAAACTTTCAGCCTTTTCTTTTTAAACAAATTTAAAGTGAAACAACACAAAACCCTGCAAACCACAATACAATTAAATATACATTTAAATATGAAAACAAAAAGAAGATGCATATTCTCTGTCATTTAGGCCTGCATTATTAAACTTTCTGAATCCTTTATTTTCCGCAACTGAAAATAGTTGTGGATGATTACTATACCTTTCTAATGTGACGTTGTTGTCCCTGGCTCTCTTTCGCTGTCTCTCCCTCCCGCTCTGTTCCTGTGCTACTGTGCCCCTCCCCCCTCTTCCCAGCGCAAGCACAAGGCTCGTGTGCGGAGTGAAGTGGAAAAAAGTGCGAGAGAGAGGGTGAGAGAAAGAAAAAAAAAAACCCACGGCTCCCAAAAAGGAGCCGGCTCGTGTCGTTCACTTCAAAGATCCAGCTCTAAGAGCCGTTTCGTTCGCGACCAACACATCACTATTACATTCATACACATTAACACTCTTGACATGCAGAAAAGAGAAGCTATGGATTGAACCACTAACCTTCTGATCAGTAGGTGACCTGCTTTACCTCCTGAGCTACAGCCACTCGGTGGCAAACATGAGTAAACCCTCACTAGGTTTTGGATAAAGCGTTCACTGATAAACCTGTCAAACCTACATTTGAAACTTTGGCTACCATAGCAGTATAGTATTGGATCACAGCATTTGGGTCTTCTAACTAAAATAGGAAAAAGAACATAAATAGTGGCATCATTGCCAGACCTGGCCCACATCTGGTTGACATACTGCCATGTCAGTGAGAAGTGCCAGCTTGATGCTGAATCCGGGACAGACCTGTTTTCTATGAGCCTGGGCCATATAAACCAAACAATAATCCAGCCAAATTATTGCATGCCATCACATAAACAGTGCCATCATTGCCAGGCCTGGCCCATATCTTAATGACATATCACTAATCATGTCAGAAGTCAGCCAGCAGTGCTGGATTGCCACCAGATCCGGGCCAGACCTGTTTGCTATGTGGGTTAGAGCACTTCACTGTCAAACTGCAGGCTTACTTGTTATTTCTAGAGTATTTAAAAGTACAATGGGAGGCAGAGCCTTCAGTTTTCAGGCCCCTCTTCGATGGAACAGACACTATCTCTACTTTTAAGATTAGGCTTCAACCTTTCCTTTTGGCTAAATCATTTTGTTAGGGCTGGATCAGGTTACCCTGAATCCTCCCTTATGCTGGAATAGGTGTAGGCTGCTGGAGGATTCCTATGATGGGTGTTTCTTCTTTAGTCACCTTTTTCACTCAACATGTTTCAATAGACCTCTCTACATTGATTCGTACTTGTTATTAATCTCTGGCTCTCTTCAACAGCATATCTTTATCCTGTCTTCCTTCTCTCACCCCAACTGGTTGAGGCAGATGGCCGCCCCTCCCTGAGCCTGGTTTTGCTGGTGGTTTCTTCCTGTTAAAAGGGAGTTTTTCCTTCCCACTGTTATTAGGGTGCATGCTCATAGGGGTCATATGACTGTTGTGTTTTTCAGCCATCCTGTATTTGCATCTTATAGTGTTGTGCCTAATATTTCAAATATTTCAATAGTTTTCAAGATGCATTAACTATTTTCTGAAAATGGTCCATCAACCTGCATGTGTGTTCACACTATAAAATTTGACACCATGTTTGAACATAAACATCAAAAAGAAATATTAAAGATAAAAAAGCACATATTAAACAATATTATTTTCAAAGCAGAAGTGTTCCCGGGTTCAAATCCATGATCATGCAAGCTTCATTTCAGAATCCAAAGACATGCAATTAATGAGGTTAGAAAAATTGATAGATCTCAAAAGGGAATTTTTTGTGTTCCTGCAGCATGATAAAGACTAAAGCCAGTGCAGTCAATGTTACGTTAATTGGTAAACCTAAATTGCTTATAGGTTTGAGTGTGAATGGTTACCTTTCTCTCTGTGTTAGCCCTGAGAAAGACTGGCAACCTGTCCAGGGTGTACGCTACATATCATCTTAATGTGCAGCTGGGATAGGCTCTGCGCCCCCACAATCCTGAGTGAAAGAGAATGGATTGCTGGAGAACTATACCATTCAGAATTTGTCACTAGTTGTCTGCAACAATGTAAAGTTTTAATTAGCATGCATTCAAATTTTAGACTTTAGAGGACTGTGTCTTTGCTAGCTGCCTGCTAGCATCTTGTACCCTGCTGTAATGTGCTGGATTCATCAACCAGGAGCATCCTCAGATAGCATGCACCATAAAAAGAACAACAAGCCTGAACTGGATAAGTGGAAGACAATGGATGAACAGAGCATTATAACAGCAGTGAGAAGAAGTCAAAAATCTCATGCCTCTTTCGCCACAGTGTAAATGTCAGGGTCCCCTGGGTACTTACTAGCCATTGCATTCTGTCACATTTTTAAAGGTTCTGAGACTGTGTAAATTCAAACACTAAGAGCACGACATACAAGAGAGTGACAAAAAAGCATAACAAAGATATGGCAAGAGGAAGAAACACGAGAAATATGATTGAATCTGCCAGCAGCTGCAGAACTGTACTAGTGAGGCTGAAGTGAACTCATGCAGAGCAATAAGCTCACAGGACATGTCACATGTCACAGATTTTTATTTTCATTGTATTTGTATTTACTTTGAAAGGAGTTAATGGTGGACCTCTTGGTACATCACAGGATGATTCTAGATGGTTCTTTGATAAAAGGTGACACCCAGAAATGTTTAATACACTCTGACATTTACTGCTGCTATTAAACACTAAATGTGATATACTTTAGTTAGTGCTGATAATCATTTTGTTATTTGATCATTTTAAGTTTTATAATTTGTAAAAAAAACAAAAACAGTTTTACATTTTAATCTTTTATAAATAAAAGACTGATCACATATTTCCTTACAGAGCTTTGTTGGAGGCTTTGACCACTGGCAGCAGCCTCAGAAGAGCCTCCTCTGAAGCAGAGTATTTCTTCAGGTCAAACACATCCAGATCTTTTTCTGATGACAGTAAGATGAAGGCCAGAGCTGACCACTGAACAGCAGACAGTGAGGAGAAGAGTCCTGACCTCAGTGACCGTTGGATCTCCTCCACTAGAGAACAATCATTCAGTTCATTCAGACAGTGGAACAGATTGATGCTTTTCTCCGGAGACAGATTCTCACTGAGCTTCTCCTTGATGTACTGAACTGTTTCCTGATTGGTCTGTGAGCTACTTCCTATCTGTGTCAGCAGACCTCGTAGCAGAGTCTGATTGTTCTGCAGAGAAAGACCCAGGAGGAAGCGGAGGAACAAGTCCAGGTGTCCATTTGGACTCTGTAAGGCCTTGTTCACAGCACTCTGGTAGAAGTGTGTCTCTGCAGATTCTCTTGTTTCAGACATCTTGGAGGTTGTTTGTCGTTCTTCCAGCAGATTGAGTCCAGAGTTGATGAAGGTCAGATGGACATGAAGAGCAGCCAGAAACTCCTGAACACTCAGATGGATGAAGCAGAACACCTTGTCCTGGTACAGTCCTCTCTCCTCTTTAAAGATCTGTGTGAACACTCCTGAGTACACTGAGGCTGCTCTGATATCGATGCCACACTCTGTCAGGTCTGATTCATAGAAGATCAGGTTTCCTTTCTGCAGCTGATCAAAAGCCAGTTTTCCCAGAGACTCCATCATCTTCCTGCTCTCTGGACTCCAGTGTGGATCTGTCTCAGCTCCTCCATCATACTTGACCTTCTTCACTTTGGCCTGAACCACCAGGAAGTGGATGTACATCTCAGTCAGGGTCTTGGGCAGCTGTCCTCCCCCTCTGGTTTTCAGCACATCCTCCAGAACTGTAGCAGTGATCCAGCAGAAGACTGGGATGTGGCACATGATGTGGAGGCTTCGTGATGTCTTGATGTGGGAGATGATCCTGCTGGCCTGCCCCTCATCTCTGAATCTCTTACTGAAGTACTCCTCCTTCTGTGGGTCAGTGAACCCTCTGATCTCTGTTACCTTGGCAACACATTGTGGAGGGATCTGATTGGCTGCTGCAGGTCGTGTGGTTATCCAGAGATGAGAGAATGGAAGCAGTTTCCTCCTGATGAGGTTTATCAGCAGCACATCCACTGAGGTGGACTTTCTAGGGTCAGTCAGGATTGTAGTTTTGTGGAAGTCCAGAGGAAGTCGACACTCATCCAGACCATCGAAGATGAACACAACCTGGAAGTCTTCAAAGCTGCAGATTCCTGCTTCTTTGGTTTCAGTAAAGAAGTGATGAACAAGTCCCACCAAGCTGAACTTTTCCTCTTTCAGCACATTCAGCTCTCTGAAAGTGAATGGAAATATGAACTGGATGTCCTGGTTGGCTTTGTCTTCAGCCCAGTCCAGGCTGTATTTCTGTGTTAAGACTGTTTTCCCAATGCCAGCCACTCCCTTTGTCAGCACTGTTCTGCTTGGTTCATCTCTTCCAGGTGAGGCTTTAAAGATGTCTTCTTGTCTGATGGTTGTTTCTGGTCTGTCTGGTTTCCTGGATGCTGTTTCAATCTGTCTGACCTCATGTTCATCATTGACCCCTGCAGTCCCTCCCTCTGTGATGTGGAGCTCTGTGTAGATCTGATTCAGAAGGGTTGGGTTTCCTGCTTTAGCGATGCCCTCAAACACACACTGGAACTTCTCTTTCATGTTATACTTGAGTTTAAGCTGACAGTGTCAAAGAGCATCTGAATTTAAAAGAGGAGATTAGATGATTAGTCTATTGCGGTTTTTGTGGTGCGAAGATCTATATGTATTCACTTGTTTGCCTCTTGATGACTTTTCTAATACCTCACCACCTCCGATTTCCATAAAAAAGCTTGTCACAAAGCCTGGACAGGTTTGAAATTTTAGATATATCAAATACTTTCAAAAAGGATTTTCTGAAAAATTGTCTATTGACTTCCAAGAATACCTTTACAGGGCAGTTAATGCCCCCCAATACACACTCTTCCATGCAGCACAACCAAACATGCCTCTTAAAAATAATAACTATAGAACTGAGATACTGAACACATCACAACAAAATCACGTTAGTGATCAATACAATACCATATAATCATATATACACACAGACACCTATATAGTTAGGTCAAGTTAAGATTGCTGGATGAGCACCTGTTGATGCATACTGCTTGTTGTAAGATTTAATAATCAGGATTAATGTGCGATATTTGACTGTGCCATAAATTATTATGATAAGGCAAAGAAAAGGGTAGCCAGAGTCTTGAGCAGCCCCTGGCTGGACCTTGCACCTGCTGTTTTTGGCTGGAGTTAAGAAGTTGCCCATCAGTGGGGCGCGGGGTTACTGACATCTATAAAAGACGGGCCTGAGGAGACTGGGGCTCTTCTCTTCTGTCTGTCTCTGTGCTGCTCTGCTGTCTGTGCTTAAGGCTCTACAGCCCGTAATTGTTGTTCTTCTGGAACATATTCTCATCTTTACAGAGAAACTCTGGAGCTCAGAGTGTGTTTCAGGTTCTTTTAGTCATCTAAAACTCTTCTCAATGTTAAGTTTAAGCAGTATTATTGTTTCTTTACAATATAAAGTACTTCGAGGTAAATGATGTATCGCTAATTTAGAAGATCTTAATTTAGCTGGAAGTTTCCAAGTCCTTGTTTATAATAGATTGATTTCCAACCTTTTTCCAACCAACTTTTTTCTAAACAATTCTTGAAAGAGTAGTATTAAAATCACTAACTAATGTAAGACTGCTTTCTTCCATTTGCACAACATCCCTAAAATTAGAAATATCCTGTCTCAGAGTGATGCTGAAAAACTAGTTCATGCATTTATTACTTCCAAATTGGACTACTGTAATACAGTTGTCCAGTCCAGTCCAGTCCTAGTCCAGTAGTAAGTCCTAAAAACTCACTGAAAAGCCTTCAGCTAATCCAAAATGCTGCAGCAAGAGTCCTGACAGGGACTAGAAAGAGAGAGCATATTTCTCCTGTTTTGGCTTCCCTTCATTGGCTTCCTGTTAAATCCAGAATTGAATTCAGAATCCTGCTCCTCACATACAAGGTCTTAAATAATCACACCCTATCTTACTTTAATGACCTTGTAGTACCATATCACCCTATTAAAGCACTTTGCTCTCGCTCTGCAGGCCTACTTGTTGTTCCTAGAGTATTTAAAAGTAGAATGGGAGGCAGAGCCTTCAGTTTTCAGGCCCCTCTTCTGTGGAACCAACTTCCAGTTTGGATTCAGGAGACAGACACTATCTCTACTTTCAAGATTAGGCTTCAAACTTTGCTTTTTGCTAAAGCATATATTTAGAGCTGGTCTAGGGGACCCTGACTCTGAAAGAGTGAAGGTCTGCATGTTTTAAGAAGTCATTGTATATATTTTTTAAAGCATGACTATATCTGATTCCAAACATGTCAGGTGGTTTTCTCGTTTGTTTTTTAGAATCTGCTATGAACCATCCTTACATCTCATGTAAAGCTCTGATGTCTTCTGTTTTAACTGGATGTGCTTCCAGAGCCTAAATATCAGGTAACTGCTGTTCTAGCCAGTGAACTGAAGTTATAATAATAATATTAAAATGATCAGCCATTCACGCGTTAGAGCTCTGACCGCTGAGCTACGCTGAGGCAACAGAGATATCATATGAAAAAGCATTCACATTGGTCAGATCAGGTATGTGTTTCTGCCGTATCTATCTCTCTTCAGACAAACTGATGACGACTGATTCCTACCTTCTGATGTGATCGATGAAGCTTCCTTGACTGAGGGAATTCCTGTTGGAGTAAAATGCGACTTGAATCATGAACTGGTCTTTTTAAAACTGAAAAAGTGCATGATTTCAAAATAATGTAAATATAATATTTGTATTCAAACATACTTTGAGGAGTAAAAACACTGAATTAAAACATAAGCCTATAACATCCTCAGTTTACATACATTTCATAATATACATTTTGACAATTTTGTGTCTGCATATTGCTCTGAGTGTTTAATGTCTGTTTTTCTCTGACTGACCTTCATTCATCCGCTCTATAATCGACCTCGCCACCTCCATAACTCGGTCTGAATACGCCTGCACCATCAGATCTACTGTTTTTAGTCTGTCTGCATTCTCCAGCTGGGACTTGTAGATTGTGGGTAAATCACCTCCAGGTTCATACTGCAGGTAAAAGTGGAAAAGCTTCAGCTCCTCGTCTCCCAAGTTCTTCAACATTTCCAGTAGCTGCACTGGTAAGGCCTTCTCCATCCCTGATCTGTAAAACATGAGAGCACATGAATCACAGACAGTGAGTCTCACTACATCTCCTATTTACTTATGTATGGGATTGCACAACAGAGTACAACTTACATGTTTTAATCTGGACTAAGGGTTTTTTTTTTGGGGGGGGGGGGTTGTAGTGTAATGGGAATACTATTACATGTCATTTCAATCAGTAATAATTGTCATAGGTGTCCTGGAAATGAGGACCTAAATGCAGACACTTAAATTGAAGAAGCTAATAAAAAAAATAGGAAACTGAAAACTTCTGTTTTAGGTTACTGAAACCTAAAACTGAGAACACACACTAGGGTGAGAGAGCACTGTGGAAACAAAACACAAATGGGAACATAACTTACAGATATATATATATATATATGTATATATATATATATATATATCTGTATATATCTTTTCGAACTCTTCTCAGAGCCCTTGGTATTTCTCCAGCTTCTCGTGTTCCTTTTTTCCTGATGTTGCTGTCATCTGAAACTGCTATATCTATCACTACGGCTTGTTTGTCTACTACCACTATGTCCGGTTGGTTAGTCTTTGTCTATGGAAAATTGTACTTAGTAGTCAGTATAATCTTTTAATGATATAAGTTTCCATATATGCTTAGAGGTGTATAATTGATTGTGTAGTGATAGGATGTGTGATCTTTAGTAGGCTTTGTGTGCATTCCAGGGTGTTCTGGTATTCAAACCCACATCCTGGGAGCATGGGAGAGGTCATACCTTGTTTTATTGTTTTACGGTAGGATAAACGTAGCTATGTCAGTTTTAGTCTAAGTGCCTTTTTTACATATAGATGAACTGTTCAATTTTCCAGACCAGCAGGTTTAGGGAAGTCGTTTATGGACACACACACACACACACATACACACACCTAAACATCCACATCCCATGTCACGTCTGTGACATGGTTGTAAATAATTTTCTCTCTAAAGGTTAAAATTTAATTTTGAAGAAATTTGTGCATTTATTACAGCTTTGCTTGACAGAGCTCTCCCACTGTCAGTCTGGTTACAGTGTTAAAAAGTAATCTCAGTAATTTAGATCATCAAAATCCATGCTGTGGGAGTAGTTATTATTTTACTGATCAATTTCTTTTTTCTTCCTTATTTACTTCCTCATTTACTCACTTTCAAGGTGCCTTATAACCTCACTTCTCCATATTTATCTGATCTTCTCCATACATACTCACCCCATCGCACACTGCGGTCTTCTTCAGCTTCCCTTCTGTCTATCCCACCTGCTCGCCTGACTACCATGGGACTCTGAGTGGTTCTGCCCTGAGACTTTGGATGCACTGCAACCAGATCTTTGGACCACAAACTCTCTCACCACTTTTAAATTCCGTCTCAAAACCCATCTATTCAGAATTGCATACACCTGATTTGTCTTAGTCCATTTTTACCTTGCTCAGCTTTTATACTCGTGTTTTATTTTGTTTGTTTTTTTACCGTATTTCTAAATTTTATTTTGCCATGTTTATTATATTTTATTGCTGTTGTGTTCTTGTGTTATTGTAAGGTGACCTTTAGGGTCTTAAAGGTGCCTATAAATAAAATGTATTATTATTATATTATTATTATTTATTCATCAAATGAATGTTGGTTTTATTCTAAGCAGAGGGACGTTCATTAGCTTAGAAGTTTTTTATTTATGTAACTAGCATCTTTCTTCCTGTGCTATCACCTGGTGCAGCTGCTATGATGGGCAGCTGCACCAGGAGACAAAGACAAAGTCCCACATAAAGAGGTCAGTCCTGCCTGACAGTCAGTCAGACACTCTGAACTCCTTCACTGATGTGGGCTTAAAAAGAGCTGATGTGCTGCAGAAGTCATCAAGTAATGCATATTAATATACCATAGGTGCCAATTTCCTCATTCAGTTGAGAGCACGTTGTTCTGGTTTTGAGATTATTCTATATGAAATACTGAAGTTTTCACTACTGATTGAGTGGCTCTTCTCTTGTGAGAGATATTAGTATTGTTGAGATTGATTACATCCCTGTGTCCACAAGAACAAAACATGAGACAGAGAATATTAGGCAAGTTAAATTCATTTAAAAAGATATAACACAATCATTAGGCTTTAATTTCCAGACATGTTTAGGTGAAATTCCTAATTATTCTATAAATGTTACACTGACTGCAGCAATAAATAATAAATTAAGTTTTCATAGTCTGTGGGCCCACTGTGGGTCCTGAACAGTGTTGGGTAAGTTACTTTAAATTAGTAACTTAGTTACATTACTAGTTACTTCTCTAAAAAAGTAACTCAGTTACTTCAAGTTACTCGTTACTTTCAGAGTAACTAGTTACTAGGGAAAGTAACTTTGGTTTTACTCAGAATTCTCTTGTTAATGTGTTGCTTCCGTAACTGGATACCCAGCAAGATTGCCAGTCTTCTAGCTTGCTTACTTGCCACAAGTGCACTGTGCCACCTACCAATAGAAAGGAAAAAATAATGTGCACATTTCCACGAGAGAAATCCCACGCCTGGACCGTCGTTGACCGCCGCCATGATTCTAGCCTGCTTTTTACATCCAACACAAAAACTGCAGTCGTGGTGCTTTTGATTGTACTCAGAACTTGGAAATTCTGCCTTCTGAATAGGAAGATGTAGGTAACACCAGACTGCAGATGAGCTGCATACAGAGCTGGACTGGGACAAAACAATCGTCCCGGGCATTTTGACTAGAGACCGGCCCACCATTATAGGAAAAATCATAAAGCCTTTGAATGAAAACAAACACTGTTGTGACAGTGATGTACACTGTTCTGATGGTATATATGTATCAATCTATCAATCGTTTGTTGTAAGACTCAGATAATTATTTTTTTAAAAGCGAGACATTTTAAATGAGAATAATAAAGAAAAGTATTTCCTTGTCCCCCCCTTTCCCTGTTAATGCCCTACCTGGCCCCCTGGCAAAACTTTGCTAGACCCGCCCCTGCACAGTTACCAGCTGTCAGCTACATTGAAAAGGATGCTGGTGTTATTTGTCTCTCAGAAACAGTTCATAACTTCCCTTCAATTCATTCATGTCACCTAAAAGGTAAACCTGTTTCTCCATCACCAGTTCAGCTCTGATGATTCAGTAAGGACATCTCCTGGTTTCATCTTCATGTTTCCCTCTCACCAGATAACCAAACCGATATCATGACCAGCAGCTTTACAGCTGTGGCTCCAGCAAACATCAGCTGATACTAGAAATTAATATTAAATAAATTCTAACAACAGCTGATCAAGCTTAAACGTGCTGCTGTTGTTTAACGCGACATCTGCTGGTTTCCTCTTTCTGGCACAAAGTGGGCGATAAATAAACAAGAGAGAAAAGCCGATCAGCTGATCATTGATCAGTTTCGTGATTGAAGTATAAACGGGAGAGGAGAGAATGAGAGAAGAAGAGGCAGCTGTGCAGCTTCAGCTTTGTGTCTTTTTCATTGTAGCTGAAGTCCGGGACAAACTGTGTTCCTTTTCACCTCAGTACGAAATTTTTTCTGAATACGAGACGATCCTGTTTTTTACGGGACGGTTGGCAACTCTAATAATTAACCGTATGAACAAAATAAAGTTCAACATCAGTAACATAGCACCCACCCAGCTGTATAGAAACTCCGTCATGCTAGCTAGCACGCAGTACGAAAATGTCAGCATACCAAAAATAAACTCCACCTAAACTTGGTTTATATCTGACCCAGATAGACTGCAGGTCATAACTTCTTACCTGAAGTTCAGTTCACCTGACACTCGGACCGGCGGCCGCTTCGGGTCTCTCCTCTTGCCTCCCTTTTCCTTCATCCACCTGCTGGCCTCCACCACTTGCTAATTGAATCTGTGGAAGCTCCGCGATATCCACCACACGAAGTAACGAGTAACGAGCCTATCTAAATCCCAGTAACGAGTAACGCGTTCCTGGTTTTGGCATAATAACTAGTTACCGTGCTCGTTACCACAATAATAACGTAGTTACTGTAACGCGTTACTTAATAACGCGTTAGTCCCAACACTGGTCCTGAATAATTCCCATGAAATATTAGAAAAACATCAAAAACATGACAAAGCACCAACTATATGAAATACGTTTAACATGTCTGCTGGAATAAAACGTTTCTTTAACTTTTGACCTCTTTGTGCTGATATTTGCAGCTTTGAAGCCTCCATTTCTGTCTTTAACCATTTCTGGAGAGAATCTCTGTGGAGACATTTTTCTGTCAACGAGCTTTTGAGCTGTTTTTCAGCAGCTCTGCTGTCACTTTGTGTTCAAACTGAAAGACTGAAACAAAGATCCTGTGAGTCCTCATTATGACAGGATTTAGTGTCAATGTGTGTGATTGCAGCCTGAGCCTTAAATTTTTAACTCGTAATAAGGTGACAAAACATTTCAGGTCATCTTGTATATTAACACAAAACTAATGCAGTGATTAGTGGAACAAAATTCTTTCCTTAAGAAGCAAATGACTCCTGTTATGTAATGAATAATGTTTAACACATTAATTTTGAGGTAGCATTTTCACTATTGCTTGCAGCTCACTTCTCCTTGATTTCCTTTTGTTTCCAGATTCAGATCAATCATGGGAGTCACGCTTAAATTTTGATTTCTGTAGCTAACTGACCTGTTCAAATGAATTAAGGCTTAATAAGGCCAGAGTTTTGCAGCCTACCAGCCAGTGGCAGTTAATGGTAGCATTTTATGAGACCCAAAAGTGCAACAAGTAACGCTGTAAAAACAACAATTAGTAACTGTTAAAGTTAGGACAAGTTTTCAATGTATCTGACTCAGAAATAAAAATCTGCCACTTGCTACAAACGAAAGCTCGTCAGCCCAACAAACTCCACCCCGTAGTTTCTGTGATACATGTTTTCAAGCTGTTTAAAACAGACTAAAAAATATTCCCTGAGGAAAGCTGCAGATAATAGTAAAGTGCATGTGAGCCTTCTTGTGAGTGTTGTACTTGTCTGAGCAACACCCAGCAGAAACTGACTGTTAGTCAAACCTGAGTGATTATACAAGTTTGAACTGGTCTAGTTCACTGTGGTTAGTGTCCGTGTGAAACTCAAGTCAATGGATTCACTTCGACACACACTTTAATTTGTAGTTCACATGCCTTCTTTGCCTTTGGACATTAAATCTGTTGCAATAACTTGTACAGAGCTGTACAAGATATCAGAACTGTAACAGTTCTCCAAAATCACATTTTACGCCTCCATTACTGGGCCACAGTTTGTATTGACTCCTCAGTTTTTCTTTAGAGGGAAGAAGTAACAAGAAAAAATAATCTTTTTATCTCAGGCCTGATTAAAAACCTGCAAAGAACAGATTATAGATTTTCTACTGTGGGTTTTCCTGAAATTTGGATCATGGCTTTTGAGTTCTCTGGATTTTTGGGTTACTTTTTTATTAATCCTTCCTGCCTGTGAGTTCACATATGAATTATGGGCAGAACTTTGTACCATCAGAAACTGAATTTAAATAAGTTAAATTCGAATTCAAATGGCTCAGATTGAATCTCATTTCTACAAAAGTTGATTCTGTTCATCTGGACGTAGCGTTTTGTGCGAGAAACGTTTCGTCACTCATCCAAGTGACTTCTTCAGTCTCAGCTGACTGCAGGTTTCCCCAAACCTTATAAACAGTACATTTGCATAATGACTGAAACCAGCCCACTGAAGGAACAATGGGCTGTGAGGTCAGTTCCTTGATCATTAATGTTAGATTTGTATTGTTTATTGCCATTTATGCTTAGAAATATTTACTCATATATGCTTGGAAGTATATAGTTGATTGTGTAGTGATAGGAGGTTTGATCCTTAATAGTCTGTAACAACTCTGTGTAGCATGAAGAGGGGAGTGTGTTCACTCCTCTTCAGAGTGTTCTGGCATAGATCACACACCTCCTAGGAGAGGTCGTATCTTCTCCTGCTGATATATGGTATAGCAAACACACGTATATCTGTTTGAGTCTAAGAGCCTTTTGTTCAGATGTACCGCTAGACTCCTGGCACCAGCTTTGGGGAGTCTTCACTGGGTCACATTTTGACCCCACACATATACACACACATACACACACACACACACACACACACACAAGGTATTCTTTGTTCACATGTATACCTATATAAGAGGTCATATGTTAATGAACCTATGCATATTCATGTAACCACAATAAAAGAGCAGTGTTACGGGAGAGCGGACGAGAGCAACTGGGGTCAAGCGAAGGAACGGCGCCTGTCCAGTTCTCTCCCGTGCACGTGAAACATAAAGAATGTTGCCTACTCGTGTCTTGCTTGCTGTGTAATTACATTGTCTTCAACGTTCCAGCGAATAGGTTCAAGCTACAAACCTATCAATTAATATGCAAATTCTCATGACCATTGATCAACAATCACTGACAGCCACTGGTTTTGAATAAAATTATGTTTGTTTTTAGGCAGATGTTCACTTTTTGGTGACTCGTTACTATATGCCGATATGATGTTAAGACAACTGTGTATTTATCTTTCAGTTGTTCGAGTGATTGACAGACTGATTCATGAGATATTAGCATGATATATTTTGTCAATCTAATCCTGTCAGAGTAACAAATACTTACTCCCTGTTGTAGAAAATTCATTAGTTTGTGAAGCAGTATTTTGAATCAGAAGCCTACATGTTTAAAATTTATCTGAACTCCATCTATAGAAAAAAAATCCACTCTGATCTGCCTGTCTGTGAATCCAGCAGTGTTAATATAAAGACCCGGAGCTTAGAGTCTCTCCAACGGTTCTCAGGTCAGGCCACATTCAGTGCGTCAGTGAGTGGGAGAGCAGCCCCTCCTCTCCACCTCCTCCACAGACTGATGGAGGCAGGAAAAGCTGGAAAAGTCATCATGAAGAGGATCCACAGTAACACCGACTCTGAGTTCAGCTGCAGACCATCAACTAACTCTGCTGCTGCATCAAAGAGGAAGAACTAATGCTGAACAAAGCTGCACACAGCTGATGTTAGCCAGGAAACCATTACACAATGAATTTGATGGAGAAATTATTATTTTCTTTTTCAAAATAAAAAATATCAAACGTCATCTGTTCATTAAACAATTTGATTCCAGTCATCAATAAACTATAATATATAAAATATATAAGTTTTTAAAAAAGAGCGACTTACAGTTTGTTCAAACAGAGCAGAAGATGAAGAATCTCCAGTCCACACCCGAGGTTTGTCACTGTGTTCTTGTCTCAACTTGTGTTGTCTGGCTCCAAATGCTCATTTGCTTTGCTTGTTTTTCATCTTTGTTTGTTTTCTCCACCCATTTGATTAAGGGTGTATTGGGAATATAAAATACCATACAGGCACAAGTAAGCCAAATAGAAAAATAAATAAATAAAAAACAGGACAGAGTAAGGAAAACCTTTACATTTACTTTTTACATCTCTCTTTGAATGTCTCGGTGTCAGATTCTATCCAGAAAGAGGAAAACATGAGACTGAGAATACGGCGCAAATGATTTCATTTAAAAATTGTTTTAAATAATCTTAATTTTTTTAGATTAATTCATAATTATTCTACAAATGTCACCCTGACTCCAGAAAATAATAATAATAAATACTTCATAGTGGGAAAAGGGGCATGAAAGCGAGGGCAGGAGGTAGACTGTCAAAATAAGAGCATGTGAGCACAAAGGCGTGACCATGGCAACCAAGAAAACAAAGGTTAATATTTTAACCCGACTCATACTTTCTAAACCTCATCTCCCACCCACTTAACTGATCAACATATTTTAATTAGACATATATAGTATATATCATATGCATGTTTTTTTTGCACTACAGCCTGTTTGCTCTCATTTACATGTAGCCTCAGGCCTAAATTTTTGCTTATTCCAGTCTCATTTAACAGATGTTTTCTAATGTAATCAAGGATGTATTCTGTGCTGGTAAAATTAATAATAATAGTTAATAAACCAATATATGTCACGTCCGGTGTGGCAGACGTGTGGAGTTTGTAGAAAGGACCCAAAATGCGGCAGCTCTGGTGCAGGTGAGTATTTATTAAACGAGAGTGGAGACAAACAAAAGTGGCGAGGGTGAGCCTGAACTACAAAAACCTAAACTGGGAGAACTAACAGAACTAACCGGAAACCAAGATGCAGGGAAGCACGAGGAAAAACACAGAGAGACGAACGGAGACCGAGGGGAAACAACACAGACGAACCAGCAATGACTAAGACAGAAGACACGACTTAAAAACACTCAGAGAACACAGGGAGATTACACACAGGTGGGGGACACAGCTGGGAGTGATTAACGTGACGAGACTATGGACGCAAACTGAAAACACCCACAGGTGCGAGCAATCAGCAGAACACAGAGGCCCCTCCCAGGGGTGGAGATGCCGGCTCGGAGGGAGACACACTAGTACACACCCGGACAATGACAGTGTCAGCCAATCGGTGGAGCTCTAGGCAGCTCTTGTCCCACCCCAGCGCCAGTTCCCGTATTTCCGGGCTCTAACTTTCTACAGCCGAGCAGAGCAGGCGCGCTAAACTTTTTTTTTTTATCGGTGAGCTGGAGAAAATAACCTTTAAATGATTGAAAAACCATTTAAACTGATATCGTTCACTAAGTGTGGGTTTGCACTTGTTGTTGTTGGAGGACAGAGCGACACCAGAGGGTTTACTGAGCTGTGGCGTCACCACCGAGTGTCCTGCTGACAGCGCTAAGCTAAATGTGGCTAATTAGTCACGTGATGCACGGAGCGCGGGTACAATTGTTTACCTTCTCTGAAACGTACTATTGTTATGCTAATTAGATCGTTAACCGAGTCGTTAACCTGTGAATAGAAAAAATAAACGTGAAAGTTTTATGGGAGATAAGCAGACCTGCTGATACTGATGTCAGCTGGTTATTTTAGCTGCTCAGTACTGTTTGAGTGTATCTCCACCTGCACTATTGGGCCTGTGGTACAAGGAGGATTAAGCATTTTAATGCTCCTGTTCATAGACTGAGTTCTTGTGTTTACATGTTACTGAAACTGATTATTTGCACTTTGTTCAGATTCTGAGGAGCACTTGTGATTACTGCAGTTCTTGAAAAGAGTAATCCACGTATTACTTTGTGATTATATATACAGTGAGTTATTTCTGATGGATGTAATGAATGTTTACCGTGAAAGTGAATTAAAGGTGACTATAGTTCCTGAATATTTGGAGCCTTGTGGGAAATCTTTAATATTACTGCAGGTTACAAATGAACTTTAATCCTGTCAACTTTGAACCTTGACCTTTGAATGTTGTACAGCTTGACTGAACTGATGATAGCTGATCTGTAGTTCCTGCAGTGTGTCACTACTTTAGTTTAATCTGTGAGGGGTTTCCTTAAACTGGTCGTGACATGTTTGACCTTGTTTATAGGTCAGGTTTTTATGGCTGTATCTCTAAGATAAATGATTGAAGTTTAAACATGTGCAATTAAAATATTAAAATTTACTATAAGACATCAAAATATGTAAAAGAAAGAATAACATCAATAGAATCATTAAAATTTAAAGGGAAAGTTCTGGATATCAGTGTTTAGACCCCTAAAATTAAAAACAACAACATTGTAGTTAATCCTCTGTATTTCTCTTTGTAATTTTCTGTTTAACTCGGGTCTACAAATAATTAACAAACCAACAAGGAAAAAAAGAGAGATTTGAATACACTGCTGGCCTTTTGGTTTAGAGCCTGGTGACACCCCTGGGAGGAATTCATATTTAAACATCTCCATCCATTTTACTGTCACTTATTCAAGTCCGGGTCACTGGAGCCTTTCTCAGCTGTCAGGAAAGAGGCAGAGTACACCCTGGGCAGGTTGCCAACAATATTACAGTTAACTAAAACTAAAACTAGATGTGAATATTTTAGTTAACTAAAATTAAAATACAAACAACTTCTGGAAAACAACAGAAATGATGAAATGAACTGTGATTAGGTAGGAAGAAGCTGGAAGACACAGGGAGAACGTGCACACAAAAAGGCCTCAAACTAGATTAAAACCCAGGACCTTCCTCCAGTGAGGATTGACAAATCTCATCCTATCAAATTCATTAAAAATCAGACATTTAAAGACAGCAGGCAAAACAACTTGACTACAATGTGGTGATTTGCAGACTTTTTAGTCAGCGTTCTCTGAGAGATGTTGAGTGGGTCATTGTGTTTCTGCTGTTGCTGTGTGGGGAGCAAATCTGAACATCCAGTAATAATAAATAGAAAGATTTTTAACACTCAGCTGCTCAGGGCAAACAGTAAAACCATCACTACTTAAAATTTGATTTAAAATGTCTTGAAAGCTCCTCATCCTAGAATAGAACTTCTTAATATTTGGTGTTTCTACTACTGTTTGTGGAGAAAATAACAGGGCTCTAGACTAACTTTTTGCCAGGGTTACACCGGTTGCACTCAAATTTTTCAACCGCATCACTTAACACCGCAGTTTTACATGTGCACTTTTTTGGGGGGGAATTGCAGTCCATACAGACAATATTCATTTCTAAATTATTAACTTACAAACTTGTGCTTAAAGTGCTTTGTCAATATTGTAGAAAATGTTAACCTTAATCATCATCTTGGCTCCTCTGACGACCTGTTTGCTGCTGCCTGCTGCTGAAAGGCAGTGGGGAGAGGGGACACTTGGGCAGTGCATTTATTGCAGCATATAATGTGTTGTCTGGATACACTGCTGCTTTTTCAGCATTCAAAGATTGATGGCACCGTGTCAGAGCTGCCTATGAATTTCAGACGGATCAGGCCTTAACTTAACACAAAAGTTATCAATAGTTCTTTTCATCTTTTCTTATTACTAGTGATGGTGAGATGAAGCCTCGCGATGAACTGAAGCTTTCCATCCAACTGGTCGACTCATGGTTTGAAGCATTGTGACGATTCATTTGCTCTACTGCGCCATCAAGTGGATGATTCTAGTGAAACAGGCTCAATGATTATAATGATGTGATGTGTAAACCTCTAAACTGAATAAATAAATTGTTTTCATGGTTATTTATCCCGAATATTGTCTCAGTATGTGTGATACAAAAGAGAAAGTGGAAACTATCAGGACAGAGTTTTGGTATGATTGTGTAACTTTTAGGCCTGCGTATCGTCACTGATTTCAAGAATCGATTCGCTCCACGATTTGATCAGGAGAAATTTTCCCTCAGACAGTCATAAATATTATAATTCAGATCATGCATCAGTACATTTCCATATTTTTATATCTATAAAAAGAAAACTGACACTTGCGAGACTTTATCAAAGGTGTAAGCATCACAGCAGATGCCTTTGTGTCAAAGTAGCTGAGGATAAAACAGAAAAACGATTTTATAAAAATATTCTGCAGCAGATCAAAAACAAAAGAAAACCATTCATCAACATATGAACATTACCTGATGCTGCTGAAGTGTAGCAGAGCAAATTGCAGAGGTTTTAGAAACACAGCTAAGCGTTTTGCAATTTTGCATAATTTTAAAAAGTTTACATTTGTTCAGTAGCGGCAGTAACGGCAGAAATTGCGTTTTCTTTTCGGAAGTAAGTAAAAGGAAAAAAACAGCAGCCGACAGCACTGTAAACAACGGTAGACTTGTGCGTAAAAAACAAGCGAATAATGCAGAAAACAGATTTTTAGACGGCAAACTGTTCTTGAAGTACACTGTGCGTGTGTGTGTGTGTGTGTGTGTGTGTCCCCTCTGGTCCATAATCAAACAGAGGACATCAGGAACAGCAGCAGCTCCATGTAACAAACATAAACATGTTTCCACATGAGATAGAGAACATGACCCTGTGACTGTGGCAGATCACTGTTTTAATGGATGCACTGCTACATTTACCCACTTAGCCCGCTGGCTTTTCACACAAACACACTTGTTTTCATGTTTTAGGGAGGACATCTAATTAAGATGATGCTTTTTCTCGCCACTTATTCTCCAACCTAAAGTAGACTTTATCAAAGTAGATGTCTTTCTGAAAGTGCTGTAACTAAGTTTAAGAATATAATCCACCCACTGTTATCATCTTCAATGCCCTGTACCAACATAGAGCAGAGCAGCTATCTGAACGCTACTCCAACAGAGGTCGATTATCTTGTTAATAATTTTACCTCCTCACTACGTACGACTCTGGATACTGTAGCTCCTGTGAAAACTAAGGCCTCAAATCCGAAGTACCTGACTCCGTGGTATAATTCTCAAACACGTAGCCTAAAGCAGATAACTCGTAAGCTGGAGAGGAAATGGCGTGTCACAAATTTAGAGGATCATCATTTAGCCTGGAGAAATAGTTTGCTGCTTTATAAGAAAGCCCTCCGCAAAGCCAGAACATCTTACTATTCGTCACTGATTGAAAAAAATAAGAACAACCCCAGGTTTCTCTTCAGCACTGTAGCCAGGCTGACAAAAAGTCAGAGCTCTACTGAGCCAACAATCCCTTTAACGTTAACTAGTAATGACTTCATGAACTTCTTCACAAATAAAATTTTTATCATTAGAGAAAAAATTACCAATAATCATCCCACAGATGTAATATTATCTACAGCTACTTTTAGTACCATCAATGTTAAGTTAGACTCTTTTTCTCCAATTGATCTTTCTGAGTTAACTTCAACAATTAATTCCTACAAACCATCAACGTGTCTTTTAGACCCCATTCCTACTAAACTGCTCAAAGAAGTCCTGCCATTAATTAATTCTTCAATCTTAAATATGATCAACCTATCTCTAATAATCGGCTATGTGCCACAGGCCTTCAAGCTGGCTGTAGTTAAACCTTTACTTAAAAAGCATCTCTAGACCCAGCTGTCTTAGCTAATTATAGGCCAATCTCCAACCTTCCTTTCATATCAAAAATCCTTGAAAGAGTAGTTGTCAAACAGCTAACAGATCATCTGCAGAGGAATGGCTTATTTGAAGAGTTTCAGTCAGGTTTCAGAGCTCATCACAGCACAGAAACAGCTTTAGTGAAGGTTACAAATGATCTTCTTATGGCCTCTGACAGTGGACTCATCTCTGTGCTTGTCCTGCTAGACCTCAGTGCTGCGTTCGATACTGTTGACCATAATATCCTATTAGAGCGATTAGAACATGCTGTAGGTATTACAGGTACTGCACTGCAGTGGTTTGTATCATATCTATCTAATAGACTCCAATTTGTACATGTAAATGGAGAGTTCTCTTCACACACTAAGGTCAATTATGGAGTTCCACAGGGTTCGGTGCTAGGACCAATTCTGTTTACATTATACATGCTTCCCCTAGGCAGCATCATTAGAAGACATAGCATAAATTTTCACTGCTATGCAGATGACACGCAGCTCTATCTATCCATGAAGCCAGGTAACACACACCAATTAGTTAAACTGCAGGAATGTCTTAAAGACATAAAGACCTGGATGGCCGCTAACTTTCTGCTTCTTAATTCAGATAAAACTGAGGTTATTGTATTCGGCCCTGAAAATCTTAGAAATATGGTATCTAACCAGATTCTTACTCTGGATGGCATTACCTTGGCCTCCAGTAATGCTGTGAGGAACCTTGGAGTCATTTTTGACCAGGACATGTCCTTCAATGCACATATTAAACAAATATGTAAGACTGCTTTCTTCCATTTGCGCAACATCTCTAAAATTAGAAATATCCTGTCTCAGAGTGATGCTGAAAAACTAGTTCATGCATTCATTACTTCCAGGCTGGACTACTGTAATTCTTTATTATCAGGATGTCCTAAAAACTCGCTGAAAAGCCTTCAGCTGATCCAAAATGCTGCAGCAAGGATACTGACAGGGACTAGAAAGAGAGAGCATATTTCTCCTGTTTTGGCTTCCCTTCATTGGCTTCCTGTTAAATCCAGAATTGAATTCAAAATCCTGCTCCTCACATACAAGGTCTTAAATAATCAGGCCCCATCTTATCTCAATGACCTTGTAGTACCATATCACCCCATTAGAGCACTTCGCTCTCGCTCTGCAGGCTTACTTGTTGTTCCTAGAGTATTTAAAAGCAGAATGGGAGGCAGAGCCTTCAGTTTTCAGGCCCCTCTTCTGTGGAACCAGCTTCCAGTTTGGATTCAGGAGACAGACACCATCTCTACTTTCAAGCTTAGGCTTAAAACTTTCCTTTTTGCTAAAGCATATAGTTAGGGCTGGACCAGGTGACCCTGAATCCTCCCTTAGTTATGCTGCAATAGACGTAGGCTGCCGGGGATTCCCATGATTCAATTCAATTCAATTTTATTTATATAGCGCCAAATCACAACAAAAGTCGCCTCAAGGCGCTTTATATTGTACAGTAGATAGCACAATAATAAATACAGAGAAAAACCCAACAATCATATGACCCCCTATGAGCAAGCACTTTGGCGACAGTGGGAAGGAAAAACTCCCTTTTAACAGGAAGAAACCTCCGGCAGAACCAGGCTCAGGGAGGGGCGGCCATCTGCTGCGACCGGTTGGGGTGAAAGAAGGAAAACAGGATGAAAGACATGCTGTGGAAGAGAGACAGAGATTAATAACAGATATGATTCGATGCAGAGAGGTCTATTAGCACATAGTGAGTGAGAAAGGTGACTGGAAGGGAAAAACTCAATGCATCATGGGAATCCCCGGCAGCCTACGTCTATTGCAGCATAACTAAGGGAGGATTCAGGGTCACCTGGTCCAGCCCTAACTATATGCTTTAGCAAAAAGGAAAGTTTTAAGCCTAATCTTGAAAGTAGAGATAGTGTCTGTCTCCCGAATCCAAACTGGAAGTTGGTTCCACAGAAGAGGGGCCTGAAAACTGAAGGCTCTGCCTCCCATTCTACTTTTAAATACTCTAGGAACAACAAGTAGGCCTGCAGTGCAAGAGCGAAGTGCTCTAATAGGGTGATATGGTACTACAAGGTCATTAAGATAAGATGGGGCCTGATTATTTAAGACCTTGTATGTGAGGAGCAGGATTTTGAATTCAATTCTGGATTTAACAGGAAGCCAATGAAGGGAAGCCAAAACAGGAGAAATATGCTCTCTCTTTCTAGTCCCTGTCAGTACTCTTGCTGCAGCATTTTGGATTAGCTGAAGGCTTCTCAGCGAGTTTTTAGGACTTCCTGATAATAGTGAATTACAGTAGTCCAGCCTGGAAGTAATAAATGCATGAACTAGTTTTTCAGCATCACTCTGAGACAGGATATTTCTAATTTTAGAGATGTTGCGCAAATGGAAGAAAGCAGTCTTACATATTTGTTTAATATGTGCATTGAAGGACATGTCCTGGTCAAAAATGACTCCAAGGTTTCTCACAGTGTTACTGGAGGCCAAGGTAATGCCATCCAGAGTAAGAATCTGCTTAGATACCATATTTCTAAGATTTTCAGGGCCGAGTACAATAACCTCAGTTTTATCTGAATTAAGAAGCAGAAAGTTAGCGGCCATCCAGGTCTTTATGTCTTTAAGACATTCCTGCAGTTTAACTAATTGGTGTGTGTTACCTGGCTTCATGGATAGATAGAGCTGCGTGTCATCTGCATAGCAGTGAAAATTTATGCTATGTCTTCTAATGATGTTGCCTAAGGGAAGCATGTACAATGTAAATAGAATTGGTCCTAGCACTGAACCCTGTGGAACACCATAATTGACCTTAGTGTCTGAAGAGGACTCTCCATTTACATGTACAAACTGGAGTCTATTAGATAGATATGATACAAACCACTGCAGTGCAGTACCTGTAATACCTACAGCATGTTCTAATTGCTCTAATAGGATATTATGGTCAACAGTATCGAACGCAGCACTGAGGTCTAGCAGGACAAGCACAGAGATGAGTCCACTGTCAGAGGCCATAAGAAGATCATTTGTAACCTTCACTAAAGCTGTTTCTGTGCTGTGATGAGCTCTGAAACCTGACTGAAACGCTTCAAATAAGCCATTCCTCTGCAGATGATCTGTTAGCTGTTTGACAACTACTCTTTCAAGGATTTTTGATATGAAAGGAAGGTTGGAGATTGGCCTATAATTAGCTAAGACAGCTGGGTCTAGAGATGGCTTTTTAAGTAAAGGTTTAACTACAGCCACCTTGAAGGCCTGTGGTACATAGCCGATTATTAGAGATAGGTTGATCATATTTAAGATCGAAGAATTAATTAATGGCAGGACTTCTTTGAGCAGTTTTGTAGGAATGGGGTCTAAAAGACACGTTGATGGTTTGGAGGAATTAATTATTGAAGTTAACTCAGAAAGATCAATTGGAGAAAAAGAGTCTAACTTAACATTGATGGTACTAAGAGTAGCTGTAGATAATATTACATCTGTGGGATGATTATTGGTAATTTTTTCTCTAATGATAAAAATTTTATTTGTGAAGAAGTTCATGAAGTCATTACTAGTTAACGTTAAAGGGATGGTTGGCTCAGTAGAGCTCTGACTTTTTGTCAGCCTGGCTACAGTGCTGAAGAGAAACCTGGGGTTGTTCTTATTTTCTTCAATCAGTGACGAATAGTAAGATGTTCTGGCTTTGCGGAGGGCTTTCTTATAAAGCAGCAAACTATTTCTCCAGGCTAAATGATGATCCTCTAAATTTGTGACACGCCATTTCCTCTCCAGCTTACGAGTTATCTGCTTTAGGCTACGTGTTTGAGAATTATACCACGGAGTCAGGTACTTCGGATTTGAGGCTTTAGTTTTCACAGGAGCTACAGTATCCAGAGTCGTACGTAGTGAGGAGGTAAAATTATTAACAAGATAATCGACCTCTGTTGGAGTAGCGTTCAGATAGCTGCTCTGCTCTATGTTGGTACAGGTCATTGAAGATGATAACAGTGGGTGGATTATATTCTTAAACTTAGTTACAGCACTTTCAGAAAGACATCTACTTTGATAAAGTCTACTCTCCACTGCTGTGTAATCAATTATTGTAAATGTAAATGTTATCAGGAAATGATCAGACAGCAGAGGGTTTTCAGGAAACACTGTTAAATATTCAGTTTCTATGCCATATGTTAAAACAAGATCTAGAGTGTGATTAAAGTGGTGGGTGGGTTCTTTTACATTTTGAGAGAAGCCAATTGAGTCTAATAACAGATTAAATGCGATGTTGAGGCTGTCATTTTTAGCATCTACATGGATGTTAAAATCACCCACAATAATTATTTTATCTGAGCTGAGCACTAAATCAGATAAAAGTCTGAGAAATCAGAGAGAAACTCTGTGTAAGGCCCAGGTGGACGATAGATGATAACAAGTAAGACTGGTTTCTGAGTTTTACAGCTGGGGTGGACGAGGCTAAGCATCAGGCTTTCAAATGAATTAAAAGTCTGTCTTGGTCTTTCGTTAATTAATAGGCTGGTGTGAAAATTGCTGCCACACCGCCCCCTCGGCCTGTGCTTCGGGATTTCTGGTAGTTAGAATGACTCGGGGGTGTTGATTCATTTAAACTAACATACTCATCCTGCTGCAACCAGGTTTCTGTAAGGCAGAGTAAATCGATTTGTTGATCAATTATTAAGTCATGTACTAACAGAGACTTGGAGGAGAGAGACCTAATATTTAATAATCCACATTTCACTGTTTTACTCTTTGGTTCAGATGTGGATACTGTATTGTTCTTTCTTTGTGATTTTTTATGTTTAAGTTGTTTATTGCTGGTTTTTAGTTTGTTTTTTGTCTGTTTGGGAGCTGACACAGTCTCAATGGAGATGGGTTTTTGGGGGGGTAGCAGGAGGAGAGAAGCTGCAGAGAGGCGTGTAAGACTGCAACTCTGCTTCCTGGTCCCAACTCTGGATAGTCATATTTTGGGGGTTTAATGAATTTGTCCATATTTCTAGAAATGAGAGCTGCTCCATCCAAAGTGGGATGGATGCCGTCTCTCCTAACAAGACCAGGTTTCCTCCAGAAGGTTTGCCAATTATCTATGAAGCCCACATCGTTTCTGGGACACCACTCAGACAGCCAGCAATTTAAGGAGAACATGCGGCTAAACATGTCACTCCTGGTCTGATTGGGGAGGGGACCAGAGAAAACTACAGAGTCCGACATGTTTTTGCAAAGTTACACACCGATTCAATATTGATTTAGTGACCTCCGATTGGCGTAACCGGGTGTCATTACTGCCGACGTGAATTATGATCTTACTGTATTTACGTTTACCCTTAGCCAGCAGTTTTAAATTTCCTTCAATGTCGCCTGCTCTGGCCCTGGAAGACAATTGACTATGGTTGCCGGTGTCTCTAGCTTCACATGTCTGAGAACAGAATCACCAATTACCAGAGTTTGACCCCGGCGGGTGTGTCGCCGAGTGGGGAAAAACGGTTAGACACATGAACAGGTTGGTGGTGTACCTGGGGCTTCAGTTTAAGACTATGCTTCCTCCTCACCGTCACCCAGCCGCCCTCTTCCCCAGCTGCTTGGGGTCTGCCGGGGAACAGCTAGCGGGGCCTACGCTATCTTCGGCTGCACCAGCTACAGGGGCCTGGCTAGCTACGGGTGAATGAAGGGTGCGAAGCCGAGTCTCCAATTCAGTAATCCTGGCCTCCAGAGCTGCAAATATGCTACATTTATTACAGGTATCATTACTGCTAAAGGAGGCCGAGGAGTAACTAAACATCTGACACAATGAGCAGGAAGTGCAGGAGGGACAGGTGAAGTAGCCATGGTGCTAACGAGTCGGCTACGAGCTAAGCTAAGCTAGCGAAACAGTAAAGAGACAGTGAGTGAATACTTTGGCTATAATTAGGTAGTGAGTACACAGAAAGGGTGATTCAGATGAAGCACGTTAAGATTATACTATGAAAAAGGGATGTATCAAAGATTTAAATTAAATTGCTAAGCAGAAAAGCTACTCAGAAACACCACTGTGTTTGAGCAGGAACAGGAAGTGATACTATACCACAGAGCGAGCGAACACCAAGTGACAGCGCCACCAAGAGTCATTGAGTTTTTCCCTTCCAGTCACCTTTCTCACTCACTATGTGTTAATAGACCTCTCTGCATCGAATCATATCTGTTATTAATCTCTGTCTCTCTTCCACAGCATGTCTTTATCCTGTTTTTCTTCTTTCACCCCAACCGGTCGCAGCAGATGGCCCGCCCTCCCTGAGCCTGGTTCTGCCGGAGGTTTCTTCCTGTTAAAAGGGAGTTTTTCCTTCCACTGTCGCCAAAGTGCTTGCTCATAGGGGGTCATATGATTGTTGGGTTTTTCTCTGTATTTATTATTGTGCGATCTACTGTACAATATAAAGCGCCTTGAGGCGACTTTTGTTGTGATTTGGCGCTATATAAATAAAATTGAATTGAATTGAATTGAATTGAATTGAATTCAAACTGAAGCCTAAACCTGACACACACACACAGTAGCTGCAGCTGTATGATACGACTTTCACCTGCTGCAGGTACAACAAACACTCACTGACTTCTTAAAGGAAGCAGGTGTCACATATTGTAAAACAAGCATGTAGTCACTTCTAAAGCTTTAGTTGTCCCCATGATGGACAGCACCTCCACCCCTGCAGGAGGCTGTGGAGGCCCTGAGAGCTCCTTCATCCCACAGTCACACTGTGACACAGAATCTAATGTACACTCTGAAGATCACGAGTGGGTTTGTTTTCTTTCTTTTTCCACAGAAAGTAGTGAGAAACACGTCTGAGCTGTTTGTGCTCGTTCAGCTAAAGCAGGGGTGTCCAACATACGGCCAGCGGGCCACATCAGGCCCTGATACACTTTCATATGTCAGTTATTATTAATGATTAATGTGGAGCTGAATCTTCAGCTTAAGGTCAAGGTCACCCAGGCTGTGAGTAGAATCCTTAATGCTGGAAAACAACTTTCCAGGACTTTCCCCAATTCCAGGTCAGATTTCATTGGTCAGAGAAAAGAACTTCAAATTTGGATCCAGTGCTCGTGTCACGATGCTGATCAGCTGATCGGTCCTTTCATTGTTTATCAGAGGAAACTTTATCGCTGAGTTTAGTTTGGACATCCACCAATCACAGAGCTCCATCAGGGACCTTACAGTAACTACATCCACCAGCAGAGCTTTGATTGCACTTCTCTCCACCACCACTAGATGTCTCCACACTCTGTGCTGCCTCCAATGAACCATCAGAGCTGCTGAGCCTGAACCTCTTTACTCGGTTGAGGCGGCTGAGCCCCATCTGCCACAGCGATTTTTCCAGCATCACTTTATTTTATAGCGGCTGGAAGATTCTGAGAGTCACCGAAAACAACAAAAGTAGGACTTCCTGCTTCTCACAGAGGACTTCCTGCTCCTCACAGAGGACTTCCTGCTTCTCACAGAGGACTTCTTGCTTCTCACAGATGACTTCCTGCTCCTCACAGAGGACTTCCTGCCAGTTCAGACAGAAAAAATAACCAAAGTATGAACAGCATTTCTTCATTCACATGACCTTTAACCTCTGACTGCTGAAGCTGGCTGACATTTTCTGCTTCCTTTTCCATCTATTTCAAATTAAAGGCCCTCCTAATAGCTGCTGGACATTTGTATTAACGAGGCTTTTATTGTGAAACACTGATTTTGTCCTTAAGAATATGTGTGGCTCTGACAAACGCTCCGTTCTTTGCTGTGAGAGACGGAGTTTAGCTTCCTGTGAGGACAGGAAGTGATGTGTGAAACTATGAGGAAGCTGAACTCTGTGGCAGTCTGCCGTGATGTTTGGCTGCACACACTAAACTGAGCTGAAAGAGAGTGTGTGTGTTTTAGTGTGCAATAAGAAGTGAAACACACACAGCAGCTGCTTTCAGCACACACACTCACTTTGTTCACATGAGGACAAAAACTTGATTTCACTGAGCTTGTGTGACAGGAGAGTGTGAGTTTAAAGCTCTGCACAGATGAATCACACGAGCTCGGCAGGTTTCTGTGCAGCTTCACCTGAGACACGAGGAGGGAGGAGACAAGGACACGAGGAGGCGAAGGAGACCCGATGACAAAGCGCTCAGAGTACGTCTCTGACTGGAGGCGGCTTCATGGTGTGATGGTGGATAAAAGGCTGAAACATGCTGAAGGTGGTGTTGACTGCAGGCTGGAAGCATCACACTTCATGACAGCGGTCGTCTCCCTGCTGCACACGTCTGACTCTTCTTCTGTGTTTCCAGATTAGAGAGCAACAGGCATGAAGTCATCACCTGTGTGGCCTCGTTTACTAATGTTGTATGAAAAGTTCAAACTTCCGGAGACGTCACAAAATGACCATCAGATTTATTGGACGAGACTATTTTGTTGTCCATATTTGGAACAGCACAAACACAGTGGTGTGTATGTTTGAAACCTGGGAGCTCAGCGTCTGCTCTCTTCTGCTCCTCCACATCTTTGCCTTATTTTACACACGACTCCATCAGGTTACAGCTGAACAATGAACGCACTGTTTCTGCCACAGGCCATCAGGCTGCAGGTCAGTCAGCGTTCTGATGGCGCCATCTTTCCACCAATGACATCTGTCGTCACAGTCACATGACTTTCCTTGTGTGGATTAATGTTTTCTATCTGCATTTTATTTATTTCACACAAACGTTGTTGTAATGTCATCAAATGTCCACTAGATTCAGCAGTCATCATGGACATCAGCCTTCATGCTCTGAATACACAAACATACATGTGCACTTAATGAGCTCATTATTGATCTGGACTGATGGATCGCCTTTGTTTTTATAAGTCAGTGTTACCATGGAAACGACACTGACACACTATCTAAACATACAGTGATTATTTGACTTCAGTCTTGAATGGAAACAATAACTGACATCTTTGATCATCAGTTTCAGAGTGTCACCTGTAACCATGGTTACTGACCTGGCAGCCTCACATCACCAAACCCAGGAGGACGAAGCAGCTGTGAGCACGTCACTGCTGAGAACACAACCAGTGCAGGAAAGCTTCTCTGCCTGTTTACAGCTTCTGTAGGTGTTTGCATGAGAAAGATGGAATCATGTGTCCATGCACAGCTACACGTGTCTTTCTACACGTGGCATCATGTCACACTCTTCTGATGCTGGAAACAAATGAAAACAGCATTTCTTCACTTCTGTCACTAAAATCTGCTGTTTTCTTTTCTACGTTTTATTTTTGCATTTCTGTGAAGATTCAGACACTGATGATCTTTCACATGTCAAGTGTTTTTGTACCGTGCGCTCACAGATTTGAAGGAGCGCTTGCTTGTTTTGTACTCGTGTATTTGAGTCTCTGTGCTGAATGACAGACCCTGATTCATGTGCAGTGATTCGAGTGTGTTTATAGGTGTTGACAGATTCATGTTTAAGCTTTGCCTCAGACTTCAGTGTGCAGGAAAAGGACATGAAAATGAGTGGAAGGAGCATTTTATGTAAAATATTTGATAGATGAAGTTTGACAGCAGGTTGACCAGGGTGGGCTCAGGGGGGTTTCATGGGCCACAGACCAAAACAAGAGGCAATATTGAACCGTTTATCCATGAAGTGAATTTATTTGAAGCACAACAAAGTGAACATTTAACAATCAAGTGAAGATTTCCATCCTGCACACGTGCACATCTTTAAAAAGCACTGACTGACATCACTGTGGACTGAAACGTCTGCATGCATGATCCATAGTTACAGAGAAGTCCACCCAAGGAGGACTTGCTACCAGCTGGGCTGGAAGCTGCGCCTCCTGTCCCCCATTCATGTGGTGGAACGTCTCAGATGGGGGGTCGTCCTCACTCTTCTGATGGCTGAAAAGAGACGAATGTGGAGGAAACACGAGGCTGTAACTGAGAACTACAGTAACTTATTACTTTATCTTTTCATTGTATTCATGAATGTAACTGAAACTGAGTGTGTGGAGTGTAATCACAGGGCAGTGTGAGACACACAGGTCTGAGGGCTGCTCCACTGCGTCCCTCACAGCCCGTGTCCTCCTCCTCCTCCTCTCTGTAGTTCCCTCACGCTCTCCAGCTTCATCTTTGCTAACAGGGAACAAACGTCTGTGTTTCCTTCATGTCAGCTGATGTTGTTCCAGCTGTGACGCTGAAAGCTGAGCTCCTGTCTCATTATGAGCGACAGCTTCATGTTTCATGGTTAAAGTAAAAGGATGAAGTCTGTCCCTGAGCCTGTGCGGACTGGATTTGTTCAGTGTTAAAGTCATGACGCTGGATTTCACTGTGACGTCACCAAACCGTACCGCTTACCTTCGTCTCGTCACGTAGTCAGTGGCAGACACAGAGTATTCCTGAAGGTCAGGAATGTTGTTGTATGCTTCAACCTCTCTGAAAATGTCCACTGAGTGATCTCAACGCAGTGTATCAGTGCCAAATTTGCCCCTGGTGGCCAAATTCTTGTTTGTCTAACCACTGGCTTGTCCTGCTCAGTCTAGCTTGTAAGCATGTTTGAACATAAAAGCCAAGTGGTCAGAGTTTGTTAAGATATTCATTGTGTGTACTCATGTTGTACAATATGTTTAACAGAGACAGTATTTTAGTTGTCACCACAAGGAGGCACTGTTCATTGTAAGGGCATGTATGCTGCGTCATCACGCCTCTAAGTAGTAGTATACCCCAACAAAATGGCACCCGTGAGGAAGTTTTGCCGCGTGTTCATGCGGAATAAAGTTCCCAAACTATTAAGGATATTTTTGACTCCGTCGTCATTTTCCTTCGAGTTGATCGCTGTCGATGCTGCAATACTCAACAGGTTATGGGCCCAGGGCCGACTCGAAGAGGAGTTTTTTTTTCTCTTATGAAGATCCGGAGCCGCAACGGATAGCGGGCTAACGGCTAAATAGCAACATGGATCAACGAGGAGCAAGCAGGCTGCCTCGACTCATGTTTGACGGAGATGAGACCAAATATGAACTTTGGGAAACTAAGGTGCTAGGATATTTGCACTTGTTGGGATTAAGAGACACTGTTCTGAAGGAACCGAACAGTGAGGCTGAAGTAGTGGCAGACGGTAAGAAGAATGCTGACGCTTACGCCGAGTTAATCCAATTTTTGGACGATAAAAGCCTCTCGCTGATTATGAGAGATGCCCTGATAATGGGAGAAGAGCATTAGAAATATTGAGGGACTACTACGCTGGAAAGGGAAAGCCCCTAATCATCAACCTGTACACCACGCTGACATCGCTTCAGAAAAAGAGGGAAGAGACTGTCACAGACTATGTCATCAGAGCAGAGGCCGCCATTACAGCACTGCGCAATGCGGGTGAGACTTTAGGTGATGGATTATTGATTGCTATGGTTTTAAAAGGACTACCTGGAAGTTTTAAACCATTTGCAATACACGTTACCACGATAAAGACGATATGACATTTGCTGAGTTCAAAAAAGCTACGGAGTTTCGAAGACTGAAAAGTCAAGCGCATCGGAGTGTAGCGACAACATAATGAAAACAGGAGTAAGAACCGGGCGTGAGAACACGAGATTCAGCGCGCAATGCAGATACAAGAGCGATGTGGACATTGTGTGTTTCAAGTGTGGACTAAAGGCCACCGAGCAAAGTGTGCAGACGGAGGACATGGTGCAGTCATTCAAAAGCAACACACACAGTGATACCACAGTGACATAAAGACAAACAAGATGGCGCGCGGAAGGTCGCAGATGAGAGCGGCAACGGATCCAAAGCAGAAACGCCGGATTATGCCTTCAGGATTAAGGGCGCAGACATCAAAGTCGAGCAGTCAGCATACAGCATTGAGGAGAAAGGCCTGTTGGTCGACACTGGGGCTACCTCACACATCATTAACGACATCGCCAAGTTCAAGAGCTTCGACGACGCGTTCAGACCGCAGTCACAGCGTGGAACTGGCAGACGGTACCCAGTGCAGAGGCATCGCCCAGAGGGTGCAGAGGTGTTACTGATTGACAATACAGGCCAGCGACGCAAAGCAATGCTGAAAGATGCGCTGTTTATTCCATCATATCCCAGAACATATTCTCCGTAAAGTCAGCCACTGCATTAGGAGCACAGTCACCTTTAAACAAGGGCAGGACATGTTGACCCACAAAGACGGTACTAACTTTAACATTCATGTGTATGGCAAGTTGTACTATTTGCAGACTGAAGTTGAGGGTAATGATAAGTGTAACACCTGTCATGACAACAAGCATGGCATGAGATATTAGGTCATTGCAACTATGAAGATGTAGTAAGATTACAAGGTGTGGTTAACGGTATGCAGATTAAGGGGAGAACTGATAGACCTGACCAGGAATGTGAAGTGTGTATCCAGGGGTTTGCACAAACCCGAAACAGAGATCCTGATACAAGAGCAAAGGCTCCCTTACAAATGGTCCACACAGATTTAGCAGGTCCGATAGCCACTGAATCTATTGATGGGTACAAATACGTACAGTCATTCACTGATGATTATTCAAACTCAGTGTTTGTATATTTCCTTAAGACAAAACTGATACAGTGCAGGCAACAGAGAAATTTCTAGCGGATGTTGCACCATATGGCAATGTAAAATGCATTAGATCAGACAATGGGACGGAGTTCACATGCAGAGATTTCCAAACCCTGTTAAGAAAAATGGCATTAAGCATGAGACATCAGCCCCGTACTCACCCATCAGAACGGTACAGCCAGAGGGGGTGGCGTACTCTTTTCGAGATGGGCAAGTGCATGCTAATTGAGAGTCAGCTACCGAAATGCCTATGGAACTATGCCATTCAAACTGCTGCTGTAACACGGAACAGATGTTTTAATAAGCGAACAGGGAAAACACCCTACCAAATGCTGACAGGTAAAAAGCCAGACTTGTCAAAGATGCAGAAATTTGGGTCTGTGTGCTATGCATACAAACAGGACAAGGGAAACTTGATTCAAAATGTGACCAAGGTTTCTTTGTAGTTATGATAAGAACAGTCCCGCCTACTTAGTTTACCACCCCGAAACTGAGAAAGTTCAGAAACATAGACTTGTTAAGTTTGTGAGCAAAGTAAATGTAGAAAGACAAAACAGACAGATGAGGGAGAACTAAATGATGACTGTAGCAGAGTAAGGCAGCCTATGGCTAACAGACCTTCAGAGAAAGGTGACAAGGACAATGAGGAGGTTTCAGAACCTATTGTGAGGGACAAAAGTCCACAAAGTGGTATACCTGATGAGCGTGAACGAAAAGGCTCAACTGTGGCAAGTGATGGATCTGTCAACAAAAGGTATCCTATTAGGGAGAGAAGAAAACCGGGACATTTAAATGACTTTGTAGCTGCCAACAGTGGCAGCGATGAGATCCACACTACCATAGACTACTGCTACAGGGCAGTGTGTGGTGTCCCAACACATTTGAGGAAGCCATAGAATCAGCTAACTCAAAGAACTGGATCAAAGCCATGGATGAAGAAATTCACTCGTTACGGGAAAATGACACTTTCACCCTAACCACTTTGCCAAAGGGAAAGAAAACAGTGGTGGGGAAGTGGGTTTATTCCGTTAAGAGTGACATTGAGGGAAACGACAATATAAGGCAAGGTTCGTAGCCAAGGGTTACAGCCAACAGTTGGGGATAGATTATGGAGAGACATTCTCACCAACAGCCAACTTAACCAGCATAAGACTTTTGTTACAGAAAGCAGCGCAGGAGAACCTGTTACTCCATCAAATGGATGTGAAGACAGCGTATTTACACGCTCCCATTGATTATGAAATCTACATTGATCAGCCAGAAGGTTATGAAGAGGGAGAAGGGTTAGTGTGTAGATTACAAAAATCCTTGTATGGGTTAAAACAATCTGGTCGTAACTGGAATAGGATCTTGCACGAGTACCTAACAGCGAACAGTTCAGGCAAAACCCAGCAGACCACTGTGTTTATACCAAAGAGACAAAACATGGCAAAGTGATTATGATCATCTGGGTGGACGACCTGATAATTGCAGCTGGCAATGAAAAGGTAATGAAGGATGTGAAAGAATGCTTTCAGTCAGATTTAAGATGAAAGACTTGGGCAGACTTAAGCATTATCTGGGTATTGATTTCACTCAGTCTGATGGATGTGTAACAATGTCACAAGAAACATATGTCAACAAGATACTGATGAGGTTTAACATGCAGAACTGTAAACCCAGAGAAACTCCCTGTGATCAGAAGTTGGGTTACACAGAAGATGCTACTAAGATAGAAGATGTGAGGATGTATAGAGAGGCTGTAGGCAGTCTTATATACCTCGCATCAGGTACCCGTCCTGACCTGAGTTTTGTGGTAAGCAAGTTATCACAACATTTCCATGAGCCTACAGAAGAACAGTGGGGAACTGTGAAACATGTGTTGAGATATCTCAAAGGGTCCAAAGATAAGAAGTTGTGTTTTAGGAGAAACACAGATGAAATTTGGGTCTAGTAGCCTACAGTGATGCTGACTGGGCAGGTGACAGCCGACAGGCAGCACTACTGGTTACTGTGTACGTATAGTAACAACAGTTCTTTAGTTTCATGGAAGACCAAGAAACAGCCCACTGTGGCGCTCTCTACCTGTGAAAGAGTATATGGCTCTGGCTTCCACAATGCAAGAGTGTATATATTTAGAACAGCTTTTGAAAGGTATCGATGACTACAGATACACTCAAACAATAGTGTACGAAGACAACCAGGGAACAATTGCCCTGGCTAAAAACCTGTGAGCGACAGAGGTGCAAACATGTGGACATTAAATATCATTTTGTAAGATCCATTGTAAATGAAGAGAAATGTGTCTGTTATATTGCACCACTGAAGAAATGGTTGCAGATGTTATGACCAACCTGTTTCTAAGCTAAAACTTGCTAAGTTTGCTGACGTTATGTTTGGTGCTTAAAGGGAAAAAGAGGAAAAGAAAAAAGGAAGTGTGGTAGAGTGTACAACTGTTTATTGTTTATTGTACAACTTTTCTTTAGATTCCAGCAACCTGAGTACAAGAGGGGGTGTTAAGATATTCATTGTGTGTACTCATGTTGTACAATATGTTTAACAGAGCAGTATTTTAGTTGTCACCACAAGGAGCACTGTTCATTGTGAGGGCATGTATGCTGC
>NW_020327533.1:0-10000 GCF_001858045.2 Oreochromis niloticus
TTGGTGTTTCTAGGTCACAAAATAAACTTTTACGACATTTTCAGGTGAGAATGTAGGTGTGTAAACTTCAAATATCTGCTCGTTTTATCAAGACATCCCATATTCTCTTACGTGTTGTTGATAGCTGGCTAGCTAGCTAGCGCCACTAGCCTCTGCCAGTGAAACAATGGCGGACACCACTTGGATTCTATAATGCTTTTTTTCGTGTTTCTAGGTCACAAAATAAACTTTTAAGATATTTTCAGGCGAGAATGTAGGTGTGTAAACTTCAAATATCTGCTCGTTTTATCAAGACATCCCATATTCTCTTACGTGTTGTTGATAGCCGGCTAGCTAGCTAGCTAGCGGCTACGCTAGCGACCCTTCGTGAAAAAGCACCCAGGTTTGGCTTATAGTGAAGCGGCAGAAAGTCGTGTCAACACCCGATCGCTCGCCAAGGGTCTGTGCTTAGCTGGACTTAGTTTTCGTTTATATGGGCCAATGATGCTGGAAACCGAAGGCAGGAGCGTGAGGTGAACTGAATTTCAGGTAAGAAGTTATGACCTGCACTCTATTTGGGTCAGATATAAACCGAGTTTAGGTGTAATTTATTTAGCAACAGTTCTCTTACGTCTTGCTGATAGCCGGCTAGCTAGCTAGCGCCGCTAGCTTAGCTAGCTAGCTAGCTAGCGACCCTTCGTGAAAAACCACCCAGGCTTGGCTGATAGTGAGGTGGCTAAAATTTGTTTCATCGCCCGATCGCTCGGCAAGGGTCTGTGTCTTAGCTGGACTTATTTTTCGTTTATATGGGCTGATGATGCTGGTCGATGTGGAAAAATAACTGAGTTGTTTGGTGGTGGAGCTACAACAGAGGGCAGCTATCCACCGGTGTGTGACAGAAAGGACATGCCGCGAACGAGACATAAAAGGCGGTGAGGCTACCGCCGATCGACCGGTGGTCAATCGTGGATCAGGGAAAGCGAAGGCAGGAGCGTGAGGTGAACTGAATTTCAGGTAAGAAGTTATGACCTGCACTCTATTTGGGTCAGATATAAACCGAGTTTAGGTGTAGTTTATTTTCGTTGTGCTGACTTCTTCAATCACTTACAATAACTCGTACTGCGTGCTACCACGACGGAGTTTCTATACAGCTGTGTGCGCGCTAAGTTAGCGATGTTACCGATGTTGAACTTTATGACAGCGTCCCCTGTCATTCTCTCGCCTGTTGAAACTTCAGTCATGAAACTGATCAATGATCGGCTTTTCTCTCTTGTTTGTTTATCGCGCTAAACAACAGCAGCACGTTTAAGCTTGATCAGCTGTTGTTAGAATTCATTTGCTTTTAATTTCTAGTATCAGCTGATGTTTGCTGCAGCCACAGCTGTAAAAACGGCTGTTCCAAACCAGATATCCTTACTGAATCATCAGAGCTGAACTGGTGATGGAGAAACAGGTTTACCCTTAGGTGACATGAATGAGTTGAAGGGAAGTTATGAACTGTTTCTGAGAGACAAACACCAAGCTCCTTTTTTTGTGTAGCTGACAGCTGGTAACTGTGCAGGGGCGGATCTAGCAAAGCTTTTGCCAGGGGGGCCAGGTAGGGCATTAACAGAGAAAGGTGGACACAAAGATATACTTTTCTTTCTTACTCTCATATAAAATATTTAGCTTTTATTAAATAGTTATCTGAATCTCACAACCAAAGTTTGTATAATAATACACAAGATTGGCTGTAGACCATTGTTCATAATTCAGAACACTGTGTAAAATAACAAAAAACAAAAAGTGAATGCATGTGTGAAAAGTGGTCTATAATGTAATGCTTCAAAGCGTGTTCATGCAAACATTGTCGGGTCTGCCGTGGTACAATGGGACTTCTGCTCATGAACCTGTGTGCACAGCGTCTGCAAATCGGCGCTGTACAAAGTAACTTCATCTTTACACAAAACTGTAAGCTGTCATCTGTGAAGCGTGAGCGGTGTTTGTTTTTACCATAGTTCATGGTGGAGAATGGCTGCTCTTCTGAGTTTTGCTCTCTGTAGCCGTATGAATGGCAAACTACAGTGATTAGCAGCGGCATAGGCACACATAAAATTTCTTCTGAAATTTTCGCTTTCTAGTTATTATTATTATTCTCCAGTTTCCGCCTGAAATTTTGCAGCGAATCTCGCCCCGCAGTTTTGAGACAAGCTTCATATATGTTACCTCATTTTGTGCGGCCGGATCTGGAATGGTGTGCTATGACTTTTGGTGTTTATGAATTTTATAGTTTTTTAAATATTAATATTTTAGTGAAAATTTCCCGCGCTCCTCTGCCGAACAGTTTTGACATTAGGGTTACATATGTTAGATCATTTTGTGCGGCTGGAGCTGGACTATTATGTCATGACTTTTGGTGTTTATGACTTTTATAGTTTTTTAAATATTTAGATTTTAGTGCAAATTTAGGCCAATTCATCTTTTGGCGCCAAATAAACAGACTTCATTTGTGGTGTGTTGGCGCCATCTTTTGGTCCCATTGAAACAAATTTCAAACTTCATTTGTGGTGTGTTGGCTCTCTCTAGTGGTATGCCGGGAGTGGTACAGCCTGTCTACCCTTATTTGGATACCGTAATGATGACAATATCAATGGCGCGCACAGCCTCGCTGCTTTCAGGAACCATTGGAGGTTTTAAGGTTGCGCGAACCATTGAATACTTACGGTAAACACAATGGCTTCTATGCTTGGTGGAAAACTCCATATCCCACAATTCATAGCACACCTCTGCCGAGTTAAACAATGGCGGCCACCACTTCGTTTTATATGTCTTTTATTAGTGTTTGTAGGTCACAAAATAAACTTTTAAGATATTTTCAGGCGAGAATGTAGGTGTGTAAACTTCAAATATCTGCTTGTTTTATCATATTAGCGACAGTGCTCTGACGACCTCGGTGCTACCTGACAGCTAGCCGGCTACCTAGCTAGCTGCCGCACTTGGCTGCAAATGCACAGCGAGGGGACTCTCTCTCTCTCCTTTCACCTCCCCGGTCTCTCGCAAATGCTCGCACAGAATCGGAGTTACAGCTGGATGTGGAAAAAATAACTGAGTTGTTTGGTGGTGCTATAATGCGGAGCTACAACAGTGGGCAGCTATCCACCGGTGTATGACAGAAAGGACATGCCGCGACCGCAGATCGACCGGTGTTTGCTAACGCGGAGGTCAATCGTGGATCAGGGAAAGCGAAGGCAGGAGCGTGAGGTGAACTGAATTTCAGGTAAGAAGTTATGAACTGCACTCTATTTGGGTCAGATATAAACCGAGTTTAGGTGTAGTTTGTTTTCATTGTGCTGACTTTTTACAATCGTACTGCGTGCTAGCTAGCACGACGGGAGTTTGTATACAGCTGTGTGCGCGCTAAGTTACTGACGTTGGACTTTATTTTATTCATAAGGGTTCGTTCGTAGAGTTGCCGTACAAACGGAATCGTGCCACATTCAGAGAAAATATTACGATTTATTCTGTCGTTACGAAGCCTCCCCTGTCATTCTCTGCCTGTTGCAACTTCAATCATGAAACTGATCAATGATCGGCTTTTCGCTCTTGTTTGTTTATCGCCTAAACAACAGCTGCACGTTTAAGCTTGATCAGCTGTTGTTAGAATTCATTTGCTTCTAATTTCTAGTATCAGCTGATGTCGATGTGGAAAAAATAACTGAGTTGTTTGGTGGTGGAGCTACAACAGAGGGCAGCTATCCACCGGTGTGTGACAGAAAGGACATGCCGCGAACGAGACATAAAAGGCGGTGAGGCTACCGCCGATCGACCGGTGTTTGCTAACGCGGAGGTCAATCGTGGATCAGGGAAAGCGAAGGCAGGAGCGTGAGGTGAACTGAATTTCAGGTAAGAAGTTATGACCTGCACTCTATTTGGGTCAGATATAAACCGAGTTTAGGTGTAGTTTATTTTCGTTGTGCTGACTTTTTCAGTCACTTACAATAACTCGTACTGCGTGCTAGCTAGCACGACAGAGTTTGTATACAGCTGTGTGCGCGCTAAGTTACCGATGTTGAACTTTATGAGAGCCTCCCCTGTCATTCTCTCGCCTGTTGAAACTTCAGTCATGAAACTGATCAATGATCGGCTTTTCTCTCTTGTTTGTTTATCGCGCTAAACAACAGCAGCATGTTTAAGCTTGATCAGCTGTTGTTAGAATTCATTTGCTTTTAATTTCTAGTATCAGCTGATGTTTGCTGCAGCCACAGCTGTAAAAACGGCAGATGTCCTTACTGAATCATCAGAGCTGAACTGCTGATGGAGAAACAGGTTTACCCTTTAGGTGACATGAATGAGTTGAAGGGAAGTTATGAACCGTTTCTGAGAGACAAATACAGGGAGTGCAGAATTATTAGGCAAGTTGTATTTTTGAGGAATAATTTTATTATTGAACAACAACCATGTTCTCAATGAACCCAAAAAACTCATTAATATCAAAGCTGAATGTTTTTGGAAGTAGTTTTTAGTTTGAGCTATTTTAGGGGGATATCTGTGTGTGCAGGTGACTATTACTGTGCATAATTATTAGGCAACTTAACAAAAAACATATATACCCATTTTAATTATTTATTTTTACCAGTGAAACCAATATAACATCTCCACATTCACAAATATACATTTCTGACATTCAAAAACAAAACAAAAACAAATCAGCGACCAATATAGCCACCTTTCTTTGCAAGGACACTCAAAAGCCTGCCATCCATGGATTCTGTCAGTGTTTTGATCTGTTCACCATCAACATTGCGTGCAGCAGCAACCACAGCCTCCCAGACACTGTTCAGAGAGGTGTACTGTTTTCCCTCCTTGTAAATCTCACATTTGATGATGGACCACAGGTTCTCAATGGGGTTCAGATCAGGTGAACAAGGAGGCCATGTCATTAGTTTTTCTTCTTTTATACCCTTTCTTGCCAGCCACGCTGTGGAGTACTTGGACGCGTGTGATGGAGCATTGTCCTGCATGAAAATCATGTTTTTCTTGAAGGATGCAGACTTCTTCCTGTACCACTGCTTGAAGAAGGTGTCTTCCAGAAACTGGCAGCAGGACTGGGAGTTGAGCTTGACTCCATCCTCAACCCGAAAAGGCCCCACAAGCTCATCTTTGATGATACCAGCCCAAACCAGTACTCCACCTCCACCTTGCTGGCGTCTGAGTGGGACTGGAGCTCTCTGCCCTTTACCAATCCAGCCACGGGCCCATCCATCTGGCCCATCAAGACTCACTCTCATTTCATCAGTCCATAAAACCTTAGAAAAATCAGTCTTGAGATATTTCTTGGCCCAGTCTTGACGTTTCAGCTTGTGTGTCTTGTTCAGTGGTGGTCGTCTTTCAGCCTTTCTTACCTTGGCCATGTCTCTGAGTATTGCACACCTTGTGCTTTTGGGCACTCCAGTGATGTTGCAGCTCTGAAATATGGCCAAACTGGTGGCAAGTGGCATCTTGGCAGCTGCACGCTTGACTTTTCTCAGTTCATGGGCAGTTATTTTGCGCCTTGGTTTTTCCACACGCTTCTTGCGACCCTGTTGACTATTTTGAATGAAACGCTTGATTGTTTGATGATCACGCTTCAGAAGCTTTGCAATTTTAAGACTGCTGCATCCCTCTGCAAGATATCTCACTATTTTTGACTTTTCTGAGCCTGTCAAGTCCTTCTTTTGACCCATTTTGCCAAAGGAAAGGAAGCTGCCTAATAATTATGCACACCTGATATAGGGTGTTGATGTCATTAGACCACACCCCTTCTCATTACAGAGATGCACATCACCTAATATGCTTAATTGGTAGTGGGCTTTCGAGCCTATACAGCTTGCAGTAAGACAACATGCATGAAGAGGATGATGTGGACAAAATACTCATTTGCCTAATAATTCTGCACTCCCTGTAAACACCAAGCTCCTTTTTTTGTGTAGCTGACAGCTGGTAACTGTGCAGGGGCGGATCTAGCAAAGCTTTTGCCAGGGGGCCAGGTAGGGCATTAACAGAGAAAGGTGGACATAAAGATATACTTTTCTTTCTTACTCTCATATAAAATATTTAGCTTTTATTAAATAGTTATCTGAATCTCACAACCAAAGTTTGTATAATAATACACAAGATTGGCTGTAGACCATTGTTCATAATTCAGAACACTGTGTAGAAATAACAAAAAACAAAAAGTGAATGCATGTGTGAAAAGTGGTCTATAATGTAATGCTTCAAAGCGTGTTCATGCAAACATTGTCGGGTCTGCCGTGGTACAATGGGACTTCTGCTCATGAACCTGTGTGCACAGCGTCTGCAAATCGGCGCTGTACGAAGTAACTTCATCTTTACACAAAACTGTAAGCTGTCATCTGTGAAGCGTGAGCGGTGTTTGTTTTTACCATAGTTCATGGTGGAGAATGGCTGCTCTTCTGAGTTTTGCTGTCTGTAGCCGTATGAATGGCAACTACAGTGATTAGCAGCGGCATAGGCACACATAAAATTTCTTCTGAAATTTTCGCTTTCTAGTTATTATTATTATTTTCCTTTTTCCGCCTGAAATTTTGCAGCGTATCTCGACCCGCAGTTTTGAGACAAGCTTCATATATGTTACCTCATTTTGTGCGGCTGGATCTGGAATGGTGTGCTATGACTTTTGGTGTTTATGAATTTTATAGTTTTTTAAATATTAATATTTTAGTGAAAATTTTCCCGCGCTCCTCTGCCAAACAGTTTTGACATTAGGGTTACATATGTTAGATCATTTTGTGCGGCTGGAGCTGGACTATTATGTTATGACTTTTGGTGTTTATGACTTTTATAGTTTTTGAAATATTTGGATTTTAGTGCAAATTTGGGCCAATTTCTAGGCTCCTGAGAAAGAAACTGACTTTTGGCCCCATAGAAACAGACGTCATTTGTGGTGTGTTGGCTCTCTCTAGTGGTATACCGGGAGTAGTACGGGCTAAAACTTTTATTCTTGTCGGAAAACTCCATATCCCACAATTCATAGCACGCCTCTGCCAGTGAAACAATGGCGGACACCACTTGGATTCTATAATGCTTTTTTTGGTGTTTCTAGGTCACAAAATAAACTTTTACGATATTTTCAGGCGAGAATGTAGGTGTGTAAACTTCAAATATCTGCTCGTTTTATCAAGACATCCCATATTCTCTTACGTGTTGTTGATAGCCGGCTAGCTAGCTAGCGCCACTAGCCTCTGCCAGTGAAACAATGGCGGACACCACTTGGATTCTATAATGCTTTTTTTCGTGTTTCTAGGTCACAAAATAAACTTTTAAGATATTTTCAGGCGAGAATGTAGGTGTGTAAACTTCAAATATCTGCTCGTTTTATCAAGACATCCCATATTCTCTTACGTGTTGTTGATAGCCGGCTAGCTAGCTAGCTAGCGGCTACGCTAGCGACCCTTCGTGAAAAAGCACCCAGGTTTGGCTTATAGTGAAGCGGCAGAAAGTCGTGTCAACACCCGATCGCTCGCCAAGGGTCTGCGTTTAGCTGGACTTATTTTTCGCTTATATGGGCCAATGATGCTGGAAACCGAAGGCAGGAGCGTGAGGTGAACTGAATTTCAGGTAAGAAGTTATGAACTGCACTCTATTTGGGTCAGATATAAACAGAGTTTAGGTGTAGTTTATTTTCGTTGTGCTGACTTTTTACAATCGTACTGCGTGCTAGCTAGCACAACGGGAGTTTATATACAGCTGTGTGCGCGCTAAGTTACTGACGATGGACTTTATTTTATTCATAATGGTTAGTTGTAGAGTTGCCGTACAAACGGAATCGTGCCACATTCAGAGAAAATATTACGATTTATTCTGTCGTTACGAAGCCTCCCCTGTCATTCTCTGCCTGTTGCAACTTCAATCATGAAACTGATCAATGATCGGCTTTTCGCTCTTGTTTGTTTATCGCCTAAACAACAGCTGCACGTTTAAGCTTGATCAGCTGTTGTTAGAATTCATTTGCTTTTAATTTCTAGTATCAGCTGATGTTTGCTGGAGCCACAGCTGTAGAAGCGGCTGGTCGAAACCAGGAGATGACCTTACTGAATCATCAGAGCTGAACTGGTGATGGAGAAACAGGTTTACCTTTTTTTTAGGTGACATGAATGAGTTGAAGGGAAGTTATGAACTGTTTCTGAGAGAAATAAACACCAAGCTCCTTTTTTTATTTAGCTGACAGCTGGTAACTGTGCAGGGGCGGATCTAGCAAGGCTTTTGCCTGTGGGCCAGGTAGGGCGTTAACAGAGAAAGGTGGACACAAAGATATACCTTTCTTTCTTACTCTCATACAGGGAGTGCAGAATTATTAGGCAAGTTGTATTTTTGAGGAATAATTTTATTATTGAACAACAACCATGTTCTCAATGAACCCAAAAAACACATTAATATCAAAGCTGAATGTTTTTGGAAGTAGTTTTTAGTTTGTGTTTAGTTTTAGCTATTTTAGGGGGATATCTGTGTGTGCAGGTGACTATTACTGTGCATAATTATTAGGCAACTTAACAAAAAACAGATATATACCCATTTCAATTATTTATTATTACCAGTGAAACCAATATAACATCTCCACATTCACAAATATACATTTCTGACATTCAAAAACAAAACAAAAACAAATCAGTGACCAATATAGCCACCTTTCTTTGCAAGGACACTCAACAGCCTGTCATCCATGGATTCTGTCAGTGTTTTGATCTGTTCACCATCAACATTGCGTGCAGCAGCAACCACAGCCTCCCAGACACTGTTCAGAGAGGTGTACTGTTTTCCCTCCTTGTAAATCTCACATTTGATGATGGACCACAGGTTCTCAATGGGGTTCAGATCAGGTGAACAAGGAGGCCATGTCATTAGTTTTTCTTCTTTTATACCCTTTCTTGCCAGCCACGCTGTGGAGTACTTGGACGCGTGTGATGGAGCATTGTCCTGCATGAAAATCATGTTTTTCTTGAAGGATGCAGACTTCTTCCTGTACCACTGCTTGAAGAAGGTGTCTTCCAGAAACTGGCAGTAGGACTGGGAGTTGAGCTTGACTCCATCCTCAACCCGAAAAGGCCCCACAAGCTCATCTTTGATGATACCAGCCCAAACCAGTACTCCACCTCCACCTTGCTGGTGTCTGAGTCGGACTGGAGCTCTCTGCCCTTTACCAATCCAGCCACGGGCCCATCCATCTGGCCCATCAAGACTCACTCTCATTTCATCAGTCCATAAAACCTTAGAAAAATCAGTCTTGAGATATTTCTTGGCCCAGTCTTGACGTTTCAGCTTGTGTGTCTTGTTCAGTGGTGGTCGTCTTTCAGCCTTTCTTACCTTGGCCATGTCTCTGAGTATTGCACACCTTGTGCTTTTGGGCACTCCAGTGATGTTGCAGCTCTGAAATATGGCCAAACTGGTGGCAAGTGGCATCTTGGCAGCTGCATGCTTGACTTTTCTCAGTTCATGGGCAGTTATTTTGCGCCTTGGTTTTTCCACACGCTTCTTGCGACCCTGTTGACTATTTTGAATGAAACGCTTGATTGTTCGATGATCACGCTTCAGAAGCTTTGCAATTTTAAGACTGCTGCATCCCTCTGCAAGATATCTCACTATTTTTGACTTTTCTGAGCCTGTCAAGTCCTTCTTTTGACCCATTTTGCCAAAGGAAAGGAAGTTGCCTAATAGTTATGCACACCTGATATAGGGTGTTGATGTCATTAGACCACACCCCTTCTCATTACAGAGATGCACATCACCTAATATGCTTAATTGGTAGTGGGCTTTCGAGCCTATACAGCTTGCAGTAAGACAACATGCATGAAGAGGATGTGGACAAAATACTCATTTGCCTAATAATTCTGCACACCCTGTATAAAATATTTAGCTTTTATTAAATAGTTATCTGAATCTTACAACCAAAGTTTGTATAATAATACACAAGATTGGCTGTAGACCATTGTTCATCATTCAGAACACTGTGTAAAAATAACAAAAAACAAAAAGTGAATGCACAGCC